>NC_142342.1:17413387-17718951 GCF_054954075.1 Amborella trichopoda | reverse complement strand
ATCATACACAGAAAAATAAGACTAAAAAAATAGCCAATATCCATTAAATTTTGGAGATATCCACCATTCAATTAACTGATTATCATGAGAAGCCACCTTTCTATCAAAATAAACTAGCAAACACAAACTTTTTATGAAAAAGTTCATGCATCTCCCGAAAACCAAAATACAAGAAATATTCTTCTAAATCAAAACTACCTAATTTCCAAAACACCAAAAACTTAATCAATTAACAAGCCAAAAACCAAAATACAAGAAATATTCTTCTATCAAAGAATAAAAACTACCTAATTTACAAAAAAAAATAAAAATTAATTAGTTACTAAACCCTAACAAGTCCGACCAAGATGGAACCCAAAACCCCAAAGAGCCCAATACAAAATTTCAAGCACAAACTGACTCACAGATATATAATCCCTTTTATATAAGCTGCAATGAAATAAAAAGTTGAATATGTAGAAATGAAATTTGGTATTCAACAAATAAATACTTGAGGGAAATCTATGTAAACTCTTGTTTTTTTATATCTTTAGGATATTAGTAGCTTTATAAAACATCTTAGTCCCATCAATCAACATTGTGAAAACAATTCTTTGAAATATTTGATCAAACACCCATACGTACAAAATGGCCCAGGACTAGGATTTTTTGAAAAAGGTGCTCAGATTTTTTATAAAAAAGAACATGTTTGTTGTTAATAAGATGTCAAGTTTTTTAGGATTTTGTTATCATAGTGTTATAAAGGAACTGCTTAAATTATTTGATTTTTTAAATTTTTATTTATAATGATCTTATTTTTTATTGTTTGATTTTGATTTTTCCAAAAAAAAAACTCAACTATTTTCAAAATAATAAGGATGATGATCATGTGTATAGGGATGGCAATGGGTCGGGTACAGCTAAACCGGACACATACTCGAATTGTATTTTCGGGTGTAGATTTTAGATCCAGACCTGACCAGTCAGGTCCAAAAGTTAGACCCATACCCATCGGGTCCCGAGCCTATCCCGTCCGGTCTTGAGTCTATCCCGTCGGGTCCCGGGTCTCGTCCAGTCCATTCCCACTCTCATTGTGAGCCTTTTTTTTCTTTGCCTTGTTTAGCCTTTTTTTTGGACTTGGACACGACCCACCGAGTCCAAATATTAGACCCATACCTAGATCCATGTCGGGTATGGGTCCATTGCCACCCCTAAATGTGTACCCAAAAAAAAAAAATAGAATAAAAAATATAAAAAGAAATTTGTTTACTTTAGTGCAAAATTAATCAGTCAATGTCGACAGTCAAAACATATTGGGCTTCATCAAAAAAAAATTTCTCGAACTTGCTATCGCAGCAGGGGTACGCTCATAGAACAACGCACTCTCTCTGTAGAAATCTTTTTGCAACTGAATAAATCAAATCCTTGTCAATTCAAAGAAAATGAAGAGAGAGGTGGTCATAGCTCTTCCAACTCTCTCATGTGTATAGGACCACAAAGGATCACCATTAAATTTGACATAGATCTCTAGAAAAGTCAAGTCTCACATCCATGTGATAACTTTTCTAGAGATCTGTACCAAATTTAATTGTGTTCATTTGAGGTCTTACCCACCTATGTGATAACTTTTTTAGAAATATGCACCAAATTTAATGGTGATCATTTTGGGTCCTACGCACATAGGTGAGAGGGTCTCATAGAATCATTACTATATATATATATATATATATATATATATATATATATATATATATATATATATATATATATATATAATTTTAAACATAAGGTCGGATCTAGATTGAGTCCACCTATACTTAAATCCAATCCAAATTACTATTTCGATCTAAATTTTAGATCCGGATCCAAATCTTGGAACCATACCCAAATTCGGGTTTCGAATGCCCTAAATGCAATATGCTAACTGCTATTGAGTTTCACATCGCATTTGTTTTCCATGCTGAAATTCTGTTCTCTTATCGGGTTTAGGTATATCTCTTTTCTACCCTTTCAATTATCACTTTTTTCTTCTATATTTCTATATACGTGTTTTATATTTCTATCTCATCTATTTGTACTCCACAATACTAATTTTTTCTGAGTTTAGGAAGGAAATGGTACAAGGAGGAGGAATATTAAGAGTGCAACCGATACGCACATAATGATTACCTTTAGGTTCTTGAGTGTAAAATAGAATGAGAAAGCATATAGTTCTCGACGTCTTTATGGAGTACATAAATAGTTGATGGAAGATCTTAACAGAGAAGAATAAAAAATGGTGGCTCCGCAAGTAGAACAACAAAAATTTGTTCCAGACACCAAGCATAGCCATTGTATGTACCAGAGCAGGAAAAATCGGGCGGTTCATATTCTAACCACCCTGTTAGATTCGATTTGATCGGAACTATCTACTGACTGGTTTCGGTTTCGACTAATTTTGATGAACCAACTGGGTATTTTAAAAAAATTCAAAAATATTATATATAAAAAAGTTGTTTCATACGAGCTAGACCGTATTTCTACATATGCAGTCCGGAACTATAAGGCATCCCTCTTAACAATAGATGCGAATATGTGGTCTATCTAAAACTAACAGTCCAAATGCTTTCTTAATAGAATTATTATTTTTAGTATTTAAAAATTATTTATTTTCATATCCATCATCTCCATGTTAGAGATTACGTATACGTAAAAATTAAGTCCAAAAATCCATCTCAAAAATAGATTTATTAAGGGGAGTGCATTTCTACATGTGTGGGCTTGGCCTGCATGCTAACCTCATCTTTATATAAAATCCTTATTTATAAAATCCTAAAAAATAAGGGACTTTGTTTGTAATGTAATTTTTAATGTTTTATCATTTTGGCAAATATTGAAAATTGTTTTGGCTATTAATAATTTTTATAAATTTTCCATTATTTTTAGAAAATTTAAAAATACCATGAACACAAATCGATGGTTTAAAATCTAATTTTCAACTTCATTTGGATATGCTTTGTTTAATCATGCTTTAAATATATTTTTTATATTTTATTAGATCTTTTTTAAAACTTTATAACACAGTTTTTGACCGCCTGAGACTTGTCCAGTTAGGCCGGTTGAACCACTTCCGGCCCCATGTTTGGTTAACCGTTTCAATTTGCTTTTTTCTACACTTGTTTTTATGTTGATAGACATTCATAGAATTGTAAAATACAACCTAACCAAGCTTTCAAGATTGGAGAGAAAAGTGATAAAATACTTTCAAAGTAAGTAGAAGAGCAAATTTTATATCCAATTCTAGAATAAACCTTATCCAATTCTAGAATAAACCTTACATTTCAATTTAGAAGCTTGAGAGAGAGTTTTATATAGCTACCCATTTAATGAAATTAAAAAGCCCATAACTATGCTCTATGGAGAAAAAGTAATACAATTACCCAACTATGGTTTCCCTACAGTATAAAACTTCTATACTTCCCTTATCCAACCATTCATTTTAAATGGATGACTTAGATGGCCACAATCACAATGTCACCCACTATACTATTTCGTTTTTAATTTTTCTTTATGCAAAATATTTTAACACCAAATTTTGGGCGTGCAATCCTCTATTGAACTCAAACCTATAAAAAATATGAGTAATGATAATATGAGACCCTCCCACACCCATGTGTGTAGGACCCCAAAAATCACCATTAAATTTAGCACAGATCTCAAAGAAAGTTATCACATGGGTGTGGGACTTGACTTTTTTAGAGATTTGTGCCAAATTTAATAGTGATCCTTTGGGGTCCTACATACATGGGTGTGGGAAGGTCTCATAAGATCATTACTCAAAAAATAAATATAAAAAAATATTCTTAATAAAATAAAATGACTAAAATACCGTTAAAAGTTTCATAGGCATTTTGGTCATTGTATTTTATCAAAAATACTTTTTTGATATTTTATTTACATGCGTCCCATTGAGTTGATGCTACGTACCAAATTTTATATTCATATAGTTAGTAAAAAAATTAAAAATAAAATACTCTGAAATGTCAGATCTAGATTAAATAGTTAGTCGCTGACTTGATCTAAAATAGATAGTTGGACGGAGAGAAAGTACAAAAGTTTTATGCAATAAAGAAAGCATAGAAACCTTTCTCAATCATGTATACAAACTTCCATTGGCACAAAGTGAAATCCCTCGCATCATTCTCCCCGTATTCAATAAATAAATTAACAAATCATTAGCCAAAGTGTTAAACAAAGAAACATGATGTACAATTCTTATTTTAGTTCTACATTTTCTTCAAGGTATCATTGTATTTATTTAGACAATCTTATTTCCTCTAATTTATATATTCTTGAAAAATCTCATTAAAAAGTTTTGGTTTATAATTTTTCAATTATTAAGTTTATAAAGTTTAGTCAGTAAGCTATCAAAAAGCACCATTATCAGGCACTCTCAAATGCAATATTTCTTATGAAAGGAAAACTCAAAAGCTCAATCTTGAATCCACAAAACACAAAATGAAGTTGAGCAGGCACCGACTTTCTTCATTGCGAAAATCAAAGAATTACGTGAAAACAATAGGGTGTGGTTTCCATAAAGTTGCAACCTTAAACAATCCAATTAAGACGCACCTTCAAATTTGATTATAACATATAATTTTGATGTAAATTATTTTTAGGATTATCTCAAAATCTATTTTTATATTTAATTATAATATTTTAAACTCCAAATATGGTTAAAATCAAGTAGATATATAAACATATGAAATTTTTGAAAATGGACGGTCTAGATAATGTGTTGTAAGATACACTACTTTTGAGACTCAAAATCCTTTTTTTTTTCATAATCATGCAATGTCGAGATGCTTAATTAGAGGGTTTTTGGGACTCAAAACAACCTTTTTCGTTGATTTTTTGATATGCATAAACTTTTTCCAAAACAATATGACGTCATGCCATGATGAAATGTACATGTAAGAAAATAGAGAGTAAACATCCAGACAGTAGTAACATGTGAAAGGCATTCCCAGGCACTGGTCTAATATTTTAAGGCCAAGCCTTTTAAGCTTTCTCTACCGTATAAAATTTATATACTTCTCCTTGTCCAATGGACTGTTGAGAAGGCCCCAATCACAATGTAACATCTCTACACTATTTTATTTTTCATTTTTTTACAAATATTTTAGCACCAAATTTTGAGTGTCCACTTCCTCAATTAAACTTACATCGGTAAGAAATACAAAATAATGCTCAATAAAATAAAATAATCAAAATACCCCTAAAAAGTGTAAGGGGTATTTTGATCATTATATTTTATTGAAAAACTCTTTTTAATATTTTTTTTAAGTATACCTCATTGAGAAAATGGCACATACCAAACTTCATATTCATAAAATTCGTAAAAATATAAAAATAAAATATTATAAGGCATCGAATCTACTTGATCTAAATTGGACAGCTGGATGGGGGAAGTATAGAAACATTTCCCATCTTTTAAACCTTAAATCTAAGAGTGATTTACGAATGGACCCTAAAATTTTTCCTAAAATACAAAATGCTCCATTTATAGGTGAAAAGTACAAAGAAAGTTAGTCAACCCACTTTTTTTAAAAAAATAAAAATAAAATTTGGACCGAAGATTCTGTCTTCAGAGTTAAGGGCAATTTTGAAAAAAATAACAAAAAAGGCAAGATGACCGACCTTCCGCCTATAAATGAAACATTCAGAATTTTAGAAAAAAAAAAAATTCGAGTCTCTATATAAATCAATCTAAATCTAAAAACAAAAAGATTAAAATTAAAATATTGAATTAAAAGATCCATCTCTAAAAGCCAATCATGTCTTATAACATAACTATCCTCACTCTTACTAAATAATGATAGGGTGATTTGTTGAGGCCCAATTCTTAAAGATATGGGTCAAGGCCCTACAAATATAGGGAAAGGGAGAGTTATTATGATGATTGGGGTACTTTATATTACTTGGCCTTTCTCTCTCTAGTACTTTTTTCTAACAAATAAATAAAAGCAACATCAAAAATGGATTGCCCACTTTTTGGATTTGGGTGTAGTCTCTATAAGGTTGCAACCTTAAACAATCCAATTAAGACGCAGCTCCAAAATCTTGAGATTATCTGAAAATCTATTTTTATATTTAATTATAAAATTTTAAACTTTAAAGATAGTTAAAATCAAGTAGATCTACACATATGAAAATATTGAAAATGGACGGTCTAGATAATGTGTCACAAGATGCAAAATTTATGGGACTCATAAATTTTATTTTATTGTTTTTCATTTTCATACATCTCGATGTCGAGATGATCAATTAGAAGGTTTTTCAACATTAAAACAACATTCTCCGATGTATTTTTGATGTGCATATGTAATTCTACATTTTAAGGTTGCAACCTTATATACTATTTCCTTTGGATTTTCTTTTGTCACTTTTAAAATGTGCACAAAGCTTCAAATATTTTTAACTTTTTTAACTCATATCATGAAATTTGGAGGGTATGTGCACCTAATTATGCGCTTTCTACAAATAATATCAAAAAGCAATTCATATAATCTAAAATAACCAAAATACCCCTCAAAGTCTTAGGGGCAAATTAGTCATTTTATTTTTAAAATGGTAACTTTAAAATATTTTTTTTATAAGTGTAGGTCATTTAGATGTGTAGAAACCAAGATTTTTGACCCACCCACAGAAAAACAAAAAAAATTAAAATTAAAATACTTTAACATGCTCTAGATTGTCCAATCAAATCAAACCAAGATTTTTAGACCCACCCACACAAAAACAAAACAAAATTAAATTGAAATACTTTGACATGCTCTAGACTGTCCAATCAAATCAAACCAAGATTTTTAGACCCACCCATACAAAAACAAAAAAAAAATTAAAATTGAAATACTATGACATGCTCTAGAATGCCCAATCAAGATTTGATGGTTGAGATCCAAAGTAATTTAGGTGATTGTAGAGTTTCAAAGGTGTTTCAACATTTTTTTTCTTAGAATTTTTATGTTTTTTATAAGTGCTTAAGGGGGAGAAGCATAGATGACCAAAATTTAGCTCAATCCAATGTGTGTGTGTATATATATAAGCATAGATAACCAAAATTTAGCTCAATCCAATATATATATATATAAAAGATATGCTATCGACTGTATTTCGATAAGAACAATTGTTTCATACCCACATTTCTACAATATGCGGGCTGGTCGCACACTAACCGTGTCCTTTTATAATAATACTTTGTCCAATTTATTTTTTATAGGTTATCGAGGGTGAAAAGTATGAAAACCCAAAATTTTGCTCTATTTGATGCATAGGAAAAATAAAAAAGAATCGAAATACTTACACATGCTCGCACCTTATCCAAATTTTCTCCTTCTAATGTGATACACGTCTATTTCACTTGACCGGCTGTAGATGAGTTATGATTTCAAAATCTCATTCATTTAACAAAGGATGAGGTTTCTATGAGTTAGCTGACTCATATGTACTCGTGTGGCCCCACCAAAATTCACCTGAAAGATAGATTTTACTTCTGAAATTTTAGAGATTCACCATCTAAGCCAAGCTGATCATAAATATGAAAAAAAAAATTTATTTTTTTTATCTTTAAAATGTGTTTTCTTTGTGGGTATGTTTTAGCACCATAGTTGAATTGACACCGTGCGTTGTACATAACGTCCATCTCAAAGATGGACGTTGAAGAGTTGGTGGGCTCTTGCTCCCACAGACTCATGGAACAATTTTCCTTTAACAAATATTTCTATCTCATTAATGGAAACTTTAATAAATGGGTTGAAAGTGGCTAATTTTCAGATCTCCTAATTTTCAATATCTCAACTTAAATCAAAGATAGTTTTCCAAAAGCCCACCGTAATTCCAAAGTGGTTAACCAAACATAGTATTTTCCATTACCCAAAATGCAATCTTTTGGACCCTGAATGTGCGCCATTTATGCTGCTGCTTTAAAATCTAATCTTAAACGTCCATTTCAATAAATGGAACAGTTATGGAGCATATCACGAGCTCCAAATCAAATTTTCCTGAAGGACTATTTATTTGAATGTTTTAGAGCTTTTTAGAGTCTCAATCTTGGAGAAAAAACGGGTTTGTGGTGTAGATTTAAATTATATTGAGAAATTTAACTTTTAATTAGTCATTTTTATTTTTATTTTATATTCAAGTCCTACTTTTGAAGAACAATTGTATTTTTCTTTTAATTTTTATCTATTGGATTAGGTTTAAATTGGGTCAACCCTAGTCCCCAAAGGGTAGGGCCAGGCGTGGACCTAGCTCAACCCTAGTTCCCAAAAGGTCGACTCAAGCTCAGCTCGGCCCTAACTGGGCCAAAAGGGTCCTGGCCCAGGCTCAGCCCTAACCACATCAAGGGCATGATTAATAAAATGAAAAAATATAAACAAAATAAAGAGAAAGATGGCCAAACCGGGCTAGCCATGGCCTAGGCTCGCCCAAGCCTTACCCTTGGGCCATGGTTGCTTGGCCCTCATGCCACGCTCATACCCTAGTTTTTAGGGTCGGGCCGGACCACCCTGCCTATTACCACCACTTATTTCAAGTTTTTAGGTCTTGCGGCTCTCTTACGATATCCCAAAAATGTGAATTCCACCTATTTTGGTGGAATTGATATTTCCACAAAAGAAAAAAAAAACATTTTTAAACGTGAAAATCGGTCTCCAAGTAAAAATGTGACTTCTAACCTAAGGGGGCATCCAAACAACATTTACCAGCCGTTTGTATGGAAATAGGTCTCCCAAAAACTTATTTCCTGGAAACCAAAGGAGTTCTGGTATATGAATTCGATGCCTTTAAAGACGCTGTTCTAATTTTCAGTGAATCGGATGGTTATGAATAAATCGGATGGCTCAAATCATGAGTTTTTTTCACATAATTTAAACTAAATATTTTCCCCCCAAAAAAAACCGCTCCCTACCCGGGGTCTTTAAGACAATCGGATAAATAATAAGGGTACAATAGTAATTTTTCTACCAATACATCTTAGCACCCGCGAACGCATCCCGCATTTGTCTGTAAATGCAAGTAAAGGTATTGACCTAAATTTTGTCTCTCCTCTTTTACCCGCCATTTCTCTGCAACTTAGAATTATTGGATTTTTACAAGCCTTCATCAGGCTATTCAATAGGCTTTAGTCCTATTTTTTCCCGTAATTGCATTTCTTTGCCGTAATTCATCCATTACAGTTTGTGTCACTGTTCTTCTCGAGTTTTCAGTGACTTCATTCTAGCTCCATTGATCACTGTGTGATTTTCCGGTTCTGATCTTAATTATAGTCTTTCATGTATTTTTCGAGCCTATGAGCAATGATTCCCGCCATGTTCCTGAGAAATTCAGGTGAAAACCACTATGTCTATCCATTAATGGTGTAGTTCTGAAGAGATGAGCCCTAATGTGGGCATTGACAGTGTAATTTTCTGGTGTTTAGTTTTTGTTTTTCATGATGAGCTCAAGTCATGAAAAACGCAATGATTTCAGCGACAAAAAAGGCCTATAGATTATCCAGCACTTCATATACAGAGATTTCTCCTTGCTTGCCCTTGCCCAGCCTTCCAGTTTTTTGCGGAGCTCTCAGCTCAGACCTCTCAGTCTTCGACTATCAAAACTTTCAATTCATTGATCGTCTTGAGATACTTGCACAAGCTAGTAGGATTGCAGCTCTCCTCAAAGACACTGATGTTAGTTACCTGTAAGTGCTCCATAGCATTTTTTTAAATATGAAAGATTTGATAATGGTAATAGTAGCAAAAATTTCACTGTAATTTCTACTATTAGTATCAAGAACGGTATCATTTTCACCATTGTCAATATCCACTTTTTGGCAGGTCCGTCATCATCAGTAGCAGCAGTAATAGTGCTTACTATGCCCTTTCTATCTGTTGTAGTATTATTTGTACTATTATTATATTCATTTTAAAGAGGCTAAGTCTGCTCGTTGGGGATTTTGGGTACATACTTCAAAGGTTTGAACTCTTGACCTCCCTTGTGCAAGCCGATATGTCTATGAGCAAGTTGAAGCCTAAGGGGTGCTGTTATTATCTTCATTAGTCTTTAAGAAGTTTATTATCACAATATATTTTGACGGTATGGATGGAAGCATGAGTATATCTGATGGAACTTAGGGGTGGCTCCAGTAGGTGATCAGATGATGGAAAGATGACTTAGGTGGTTTGGCCATATGCAATGTTGACAACAAAGATGACTTAGGTGGTTTGGCCATATGCAATGTTGACAACAACAGCTAGGAGGGGGGATTTGGTTCATGTCGAAGGTTTTAAAAGAGCAAGGAAAAGGCCCATAAGAACATGGATGGAAGTAATAGAAGGATATGGTAACTTATGGTCTGAATGAGGTTATAGCCCTTGACAGAGTGGCATGACGGAACATGATTCATGTAGACAAATAGTTGAGATAATACTTGGATGGTGATGATGATGATGATGATGATCTATTTTGAAAATTTAATTAAGTGATTTTGAATGTTAGTGATTTTATTGATGATCTGTAGAAAACCTAGAATTGTGCTCAATGGTAATGAAAAAAGCCCAAGTTTGCCATAAAATTGGTGAAAAATTTAGTCTTAAGAATGCATTTGGGATATGAAGTTTATTTTTGGCTTTTATTAGAGAAAATTTTATCTTTTGAGAACGTTTATTACAGTTATATCATTGATGTTTTATTTAAAGTTTTGAATCCTTGCCTTCAGGCTTTTGCATTGAGAACTTGTTATGTTTGTTTTGATTTTATCTGGAACAGTCTTCATCTGCACTAGGTCAGTAGAGAACATCAAAATACATAAGAACTTTTGATCACATTATTGGAAAAGGTTGCCTTCTAACTGTTACACTCATGATTATTTTGTACATACTTGAACATTGTGGGAAACATATTTTTTTTTTTTATGGTTAATGAAATTTCATTTCTTCTTGTAAAATGTATAAGTAGATGTCTAAAACAATACATTTGGGAATGATGGAAACTTAAAACAAAGCAGAGCCAAACAAGTCTTGAGTAATGTAGGGAAAAGTACTGAGGTTAACATGTTGTAAAAACATGTATTATTCTCATTTTGTAATGTTTGTTGATCAAGTTATATTGTAATTATGGATTGATTCCCTGCAGGTACATATGTACCCTTATGAAATGGCATTTTTATATATAATATTAATATACAGGCAGGATGATCCAATCCGATATATTTTAAATACACATTGTTACGGTGTATTAGGCACCTTTTTATCCTTTCACTCTCTCCTACTCCCTTCCTTTGTGATTCTTCATCCTTCGTCTTTGTCTCCCACACTTTGTTTTAGGATGAGCACTCAAGATGCTACACTCATTCCATCCTCGAGGTTTCCACTAAAGAGTCACTTTCATACCCCAAAATTGCGTTCCATCTATCTTTCATGCAAAACTAACCAACAAATCCAATCTCTCACTATTTTTATTTCCTGAAATTTAGGAAATTCCTACTAGTGAGCAATTTCTCCTCAACCCTCTCATAATCTGACTCAAAGCTCCTTCTATGTCACCCTTCTTCCACACAAAGGAGAGTCACATTAGTTTTCTCTGTTTGTACAGTTGAAGACTCTGGAATTGCAAGTGAGGGTCACCAAGAAAGTTTATTATAATATAACTATTGGGAAGCCAATGGGGAAAATTATGATGGGTTTGTATGACGATGAGGCATGTGGTATTTGATCAGGTTTTTGGAGGGCTTGTATATTGTCAAATTGATTCAGTCTCAAGAGTTAGACGAAGGCAATCACCCTGGAAACAAAGTTTTGATAAGTGGTGTGGAGAGCTCTGCTTGCCTATAAATACAATTTAAGGATAAATAAGAGACATTTTCGTGAGATTGAACATTAACTACTTATATGAGTTCATGTAGAAGTTTTGATTTTCTTTTTCTTAACCCCGTACTTTATCCATAATTGTTGTAACAAGGAGAACCATGATCCCTCTCTAAGAAAACGAAATGTCCAATCTCATGGTTTTGGGCTAGGTGTTATAGTGATGTTGTTTTTATGACTACATGCAGTGACGATGCTCTATTTGGGATCAAGAATATTGGCCTCTTATTGCTAGCCTCTATGCTTTTCTCTTTGTTGCACTGGTTTTGCTGGCAAAGGGCAAGAAAGACAACGGGGCATGGTTTAACAGGGGAGGGAGAGAAAGGGCAAAATAGTAAAAGTACTTCCACTTAAAAACCTTAGACAGGCTCCCTGACTTAAGGACTTAAGGTTCTAAGATCTTGGCATAATGGTTGGTCCAAATTAGAATACACCCATACATATACATGCATGCATACACACATGGTGTTCAAATTAACAAGTCCAAACTCCCTAAATTCTCTATTTATTACTCTTGTAGATAAGCTTTTTTAGGATAGGCTCTTTGATAGGCTTCTCTCTCTAATCATAATTGACCAAGGAGAATTTAATTCATGTCTCTCTCCCCTTAAAACTTGTCCCACCTTTTTTTAAAGATGAACTAGAGTAGAAATAGGAACAAGGGAAGTAATATAAGAAAATGAAAATAAAATTTAAAAATTTAAGAAAGAAATTCCATTTCACTTGTTAAAAAGGAATTTCTAAGAAAATAGATATTTCAATCATAATAACAAGATAACTTTTTTCAAAAAAATAGGTATCAATGTTAGAACGAAAGTAGAAAACGGTGGAATCTAAGAAATAAAACTAAGCATAAAAGTTCAAGTAAAGATTAATTATGTGAGTTTCAATAAACATGGAAATATAAATGAACTTTGAAATTAATTAAGAAACGTAAATATTTATTAAGGTTTTATTTAGATTAGTATTAAAAATTTGTTTTTATCTAATCTCTCTTGGTTAGCTGGTTAGGGTATATGCACAAAGGCCCAAGTTATTGTTATTAGACAACTACATATTTAGAACTGCAGCTGATGAAAAACGATAGCTATGTTCCGAGAACCTGTAATTTGTCAGTGCTCCAAACTCACCCTCATCGTCTAACCAATGAGGGAAAAATATTATGCCCGAGTTCTCAAAAAAAGGAAAATATTTTCCCCACTATTTTAATTATGATGAGAATTTGTTAGAGCCTTACTGAACAAAATATACAACTATTACTTTGTGGTTAATTGGGAGAGAGAAATAGTATGCTTTCTTCAAAAAACTTGACTACCTGTATCAACCAATGTTTTAAACTTGGCTCCTTTTTTGGAATTCAGGCCTTGGTCTGCTCGAGTTACTCGGGAGAGTCCGAGTCAACTTAACCAAGTTCGCATTGAGTTGGCCAAAGAGCCAAAAATCCAAAAAAATATTAAAAAATCATAGCAAAGGGAAAAACAAAGAGTATATAAATGACGAGAAAATTTGTTTAAAAAGGAAAAAAGGAAAACTGATTAAAAATAATTATCTTCTTAGAAAAATTAGAAAAACAAAAAACATCATAAAACAGTAGAAGTACATAGAAAACTAATTTTGAGTCAACTATAATTGATTTAGTCAAAGATTAAATTAATTACAAATCCTTTATAATTAATTATAAATGACTTATATACAACACAAGTTTTGGGGGGACATAGGCTGTATCCTGCCAAGTCTGAGTTACCCAGGCGAGTCCAGGTTGACGTGCCTGAGTCTGAAACACTGATCTAATCTATTCTGGTCCTATCGTGGAATACTGATTAGAAATAACTTGAAACACACTAGTACTATGACAATAAAGTGTCCATGGAGAATCGAGTTGAATAGCTGGATGAGGTACGATTTCAAGTTGAAGAGATTTTTTGAATAGCTGGATGGCCATTGATTCTGCTTAATGGAAAGGCATTTGCATTGAGCAGCTCATCTGTGTTCTATAATTACTTTTGGGGTAAATTAGCAAAAGGCTATTTCTCAAATGGCTTAAAAGCTCCATCCTTTCATGTAAATCACCTTTCAGCTCCAAATATGACTATCTTACCCTTGTGTTTGACTTATTTTCAAAAGTTTGGCCTTATATATTGCTATAAAGGCATGTAAAGTAATTAAAAGTATAAAGATGCCACTTCGTATTTTGGAAAAGGTATTCTTGGTTGTCCAAAATTAAAGATAGGTACCGAGGATCCATGACTATTATGTTATATGTCCTTGTTTATTCATTGTATGTGTCATAAAAGTTCTATTGAAACTAATATTTACTCTCTGACTGAGATAGTTTGCATGATGTATTTGATTCAGGTAACCTGTTTCTATTTAGTAGAAATATACTAGTATGCTAGCTAGGAATTCCATCGACATTTCCTTTCTTCTTTTTTTGTTTCCTCAGATCTCTCTAATTAAGTGTTTATTTCTGATTAAGAATGGTGCTGTTTAAGTTCCTCAGGTTTCATTAAGAAGCAGACTCATCATAACTTGCCATCTGAAGGGAAAACCTTGGAGGAAAAGGTTAAAACTGCTGTCCTGGAAGAAAGATTTTCAAAAGGGTCTCAGCACCACTCAGATGGGCTTATTAATGTATGCAATTCCTGTTTGACGTTAATCTATGCTTGATGTTTTGTTCTCAGTTGCCCTGTTTCTTTGAATAGGAGTCATAGGTTGATTTAGGCAAAATTTTCAGTCATGTAATTCATGGATGTTATATCTTCATGTTTTACTTTTCTTAAAAACCTAATTAGATAAAGGAAAAAAATTACCCTTGTTGAAGGGTATTTGGTTTCCGTTCCATGCATTTCTGCATAAAGTTCATGAGTGCATCATGATTTCATTAACTATAATTTATGCGATGTGTTCTCTACATAAATGTTGCAACACTATAAACCAGTGTTTAAAAAAACGCCGAGTCGAACCGGACTCGCCCGGTTCAACTCGAGAATCGCCATGGACGGATCGAATCGGCGAAAAAACGGGAATCGTTCGGTTCTAGAGAGAACCGGACGATTTTGCACAGTGACTCGCCGATTCACTGAACAGAATCAGCGAGTCCCGTACAGTGAATCGGCGAGTCCCGTAAGGATTTTTTTTTTTTTTTTTTTTTTTTTTTAATCCATGATAGATTTTTTTGTAATACTTGATTGATTTTTTTGTAATCCATGATCGAATTGTTTTTTTTTTTTTTTTGTAATCCATGATTGAATTTTTTGTTTTTTTTTTTTTTTTTGTAACCCATGATAGAATTTTTTGTAATCCATGATCGAATTGTTTGAAATCCATGATCAAAATGTTTGTTTTTTTTTCTTGTAATCCATGATCGAATTTTTTGTTTTTTTTTTTTTTTTTTGTAACCCATGATAGAATTTTTTGTAATCCTTGATCGAATGTTTTGTAATCCATGATCGAAATGTTTGTTTTTTTTTTGTAATCCATGATCGAAATGTTTGTTTTTTTTTTTTGTAATCCATGATCGAATTTTTTGTTTTTTGTTTTTTTTGTAACCCATGATAGAGTTTTTTGTAATTCATGATTGAATTTTTTGTAATCCATGATCGAATTGTTTTTTTCTTTTTTTGTAATCCACGATCAAATTTTTGTTTTTTTTTGTTTTTTTTTTTTGTAATCCATGATCGAATTTTATGTAATCCATGATCGAATTTTATGTAATCCATGATCGAATTTTTTGTAATCCATGATAGAATTTTTTGTAATCCATGAATGAATTTTTTGAAATCCATGATCGAAATGTTTGTTTTTTTTTCTTGTAATCCATGATCGAATTTTTTGTTTTTTTTGTAACCCATGATAGAATTTTTTGTAATCCATGATTGAATTTTTTGTAATCCATGATCGAATTGTTTTTTTCTTTTTTTGTAATCCACGATGGAATTTTTTGTTTTTTTATGTTTTTTTTTTTTTTGTAATCCATGATCGAATTTTATGTAATCCATGATCGAATTTTTTTTTGTAATCCATGATAGAATTTCTTGAAAATTTGTGATTTTTTTTTTTAATCCACGATCGAATTTTTTTTTATAATCCATGATAGAATTTTTTGAAAATTTGTGATTCTTTTTTTTTAATCCATGATCGATTTTTTTGAAAATTTGTTAATTTTTTTTTTTAATCCATATTACTCAAAGAGAAAATGAGAGAGATGATGATTCTGAGGCCAACCTATCTCAGCCATATTATTCACATATCGAGTCCCAACAGCAACAGTGTAGAGATGAGCACGACAGTGCAGGTGAGCATGAAGGATGGACAAGCTTCGGGGATTTTAGATTGGGAACACAACAAAAACTAACACTCAGGGATTTGGGAATAGTCAGACGCTTGCTAATATCGATGATTCGTTTTTAGATCGAATCAATGAATTGTTAAACGAATTCAATCAATGGCACCAGCGTGATCAAGAAGAACAATAACGTCGTCTATCATTTTATTTTTAGATCATATGTTACTAATTTTATGTTTTATTGTAGTCCATGTATGTTGATATACTTATTTCACGATAATTCTATGTTTATCCTTTTGTGTGATGTAAATTAAATGCTGAATGACGGTTCATGCAGGGAAAGGACATATCAATATTCGCATATTCATTCAAAAACATGAAAATTTTTAATGGAGTACCCTCATTTCTTATTGAATTTCTAAAAAATAATATTTATAATGAATTTTAATAATTTTTTTGGATTTTTTTTAAGTTTTATTCTGACCGATTCACCCGATTCTCGATCCGGATCGTCGATCCGGATCGGTTTTTTGGGTGCCCGATCCGGATCACCGATCCGTTTTTTAAACCATTGCTATAAACAAGTCGATTGCCAATTTTAGCATGTGTACTAATAAATTTCAGACCAATGTCAATGACCTCAATGATTGGGTTTTGCCTTCATTCTTGATGTGCATCTTTTTCTATTTTGATGAATAACACTCTTGGCCTCTTCATGATTTCACAATGGCTACAATAGATCACTAGGAAAGGAAGAGATAAATCCCACATGAAATCTCTTTGGATTTTTGGAGAGCATTGCCTCTATTAGACCCACCATGTCATTTGCTACTCTTATGAGCATTTGGAATGAGATCGCCTTTGAGCAGCAGGAAACTTCTCTTAGCAATTTCTGTCTTTTATGGCTTAGGAAATGCATACTAAACCATCTTATCATGTTTAGAGGGTCCAGTCTACAACCAGTAGGCTGGAAATGGATATAAACTAGTCCCTTGCTGTTGAAGAGAGGCCTAGCCTATGCTTCTATGGAAGCCACCATGCAAAATAATTTAATAAAGGTCTTATTAAATCTTTCAAATCCTAATCAGTCAAATCAAATGGTTGTAAGCAGCGTTTTAAAAATCGCCGAGTCGAACCGGACTCGCCCGGTTCGACTCGGAATTTACGAAAAAGGGACCGGATCGGTTCAAAAACCGGGAATCGTCCGGTTCTAGAGAGAACCGGACGATTCCGCACAGTGACTCGCCGATTCACTGTGCGGAATCGGCGAGTCCGTGAAGAACACGGGTTGCACAGTGTTCTTCACGGATTTTTTTCAAATTTGTCATTTTTGATCATTTTTTTTGTTTTTTTCGGCACGTGATCTGTTTTTCAGGCTGTAAACAGCTTTATTCAGCTTTTTTAACGATTTAATGGTGGAAAAATTGGTTTTTTTTGGATCAAGAAAAATTCGGGGTTTAGGGTTTCCGCCATTTTTGAAATTTCATGCCAAATAGGGCATGAATCTTTCAAAATTTGTTGGCATATTGATCTTAAAGCTGTGAATCAAAAGATTTTGTTACTAATTTGTGAAAATCGTTGAGAAAAACAGACTTTTTTGGAGATTGAAGGCTTCGGTTCACAAAAACAGGTAAGAACTTTGGGTTTTTTTGTTTTTCCGCCATTTGATTTATTTCATGGTATATTTTGAACAAAATGAGTTCAATAATTAGGGTTTTTAATCTTTATTGTGTCTAGTATGATTTAAAATTTTTAATTTTACGTAATCTGGTCAATTACAGCAAGAAATTTGATATGAACAGTGAGATGTCAGGGGAAAAAAATTCCGCTGTTTTTTTTTTTTTTTTTCCGCCTTTTGATTTTGTTTTCATGATATATTAGAAATAATGTGTTAAAAATTTAGGTTTTTGATTCCTTATATTGTTGTTTATCAGAAAATATAGTCAATTGGATGTAATTTATTCACTTGGAGGTGAATTTTTGAGTTAAAATCGCTTATGTAAAACGACTCTGTGAAGAACAAAATTTTTTTTTTTTTTTTTTTTTTTTTTTTTTTTTTTTTTTTTTTTTTGTAGCCCATGATAGAATTTTTTGTAATCTATGATCGAATTTTTTGTAATCCATGATCAAAATGTTTGTTTTTTTTTCTTGTAATCCATGATCGAATTTTATTTTTTATTTTTTATTTTTGTAACCCATGATAGAATTTTTTGTAATCCATGATCGAATGTTTTGTAATCCATGATCGAAATGTTTGTTTTTTTTTGTAATCCATGATCGAATTTTTTGTTTTTTGTTTTTTATGTAACCCATGATAGAGTTTTTTGTAATCTATGATTGAATTTTTTGTTATCCATGATGTAATTGTTTTTTTCTTTTTTAGTAATCCACGATCGAATTTTTTGTTTTTTTTTGTTTTTTTTTTTTGTAATGCATGATCGAATTTTATGTAATCCATGAACGAATTTCTTGTAATCCATGATAGAATTTTCTGTAATCCATGATCGACTTTTTTGTAATCCATGATCGAATTTTATGTAATCCATGATCGAATTTTTTGTAATCCATGATCGAATTTTCTGTAATCCATGATCAACTTTTTTGTAATCCATGATCAAAATGTTTGTTTTTTTTACTTGTAATCCTTGATCGAATTTTTTGTGTTTTTTTTTTTTTTGTAACCCATGATTGAATTTTTTGTAATCCATGATGGAATTGTTTTTTTTTGTTCTTGTAATCCACGATCGAATTTTTTGTTTTTTTATGTTTTTTTTTTTTTTTGTAATCCATGATCGAATTTTATGTAATCCATGATCGAATTTTATGTAATCCATGATCGAATTTTTTGTAATCCATGATCGAATTTTTAGAAAATTTATGAATTTTTTTTTTTAATCCATGATCGAACTTTTTGAAAATTTGTTAATTTTTTTTTTAATCCATGATCGAATTTTTTGAAAATTTGCTGTACTTTTTTTTTTTATTTCTTTTTATCCATGATCGAATTTTTTGAAAAATGATGATTTTTCGAAAAGATGTGAAAATCGTGATAAAGTTTTGATTATCATGATGTATTAAACATTTAAACCTAATTTTTAATTTTTATTGTTTGAGTTTGCTGTAATTTTTTTTTTTTTTTTTTTCATGATCGAATTTTTTGAAAATTGATGATTTTCCGAAAAGATGTGAAAATCGTGACAAGGTTTTAATTATCATGAGGTATTAAACCATATTTTAAATTTTTATTGTTAAAGTTTTTGTTGAAAAAATTGTATGTTGATGGATTATTTATGCAAAAAAATGCATGTTATTATATTTTCAATACAAAACTGTATTTTTTTTATTTGTTGTTCATGGATTTTTAAGTTGGAATGACTGATGTTAGCCGGCTCTTTGAAGAATTGTTTTTATTATTAATTTTTTAATGCAAAAAATGTATGTTCTTGATAATTGAGTTGTAGCCATGTTTGGAGCTTGCATTTTGTATTATTCTAAATGTTTGTAATTGATATGTACGAAATATTATTGTCAAAAAAGGTATTTTGCAATAACAAATAACAACGAATATGACTACATGAACTACCGCAACATATTATCACTACATATTGTGATTATTTTTCTTTTTGAACTGTCAGGTTAATTTAAACTTTTTACATCTTAAAACAGTTGAATCATGTCAAGATCTATAGAAGACCCTGCATGGCAACATGGGGTCAGACTTGATCTCAACAAGAAAGACAAAATTATTTGTAATTACTGTCAAAGAGTGATAAGTAGTGGGGTACATAGGTTCAAGCAACACTTGGCAGGGGTTAAGGGAGAAATTTCTGCATGCACTAGTGTCCCTAGTAATGTAAAAAAACAGATGGTGGCAATTCTTAATGCTAGCAAAGGTAAAAAAATTGCCAAACATAGGACATATCAATATTCGCATATTCATCCAAAAACATGAAAATTCTTAATGGAGTACCCTCATTTTTTATTGAATTCCTAAAAAACAATATTTATAATGAATTTTAATAATTTTTTCGGATTTTTTTGAAGCTTTATTCTGACCGATTCACCCGATTCCGATCCGGACCGCCGATTCGCCGATCCGGATCGCCGATTCGCCGATCCGGATCGGTTTTTGAAAAGCCCGATCCGGGTCACCGATCCGGTTTTTAAACCATTGGTTGTAAGTATACTTATAACTAAACCTAAATCTCAACAAAAAAATTCTTGAACTTCATGGCTATCTCAAGCCATCCAATTGGATATCTAATAGTTAAGATTAATTGCGACTTCCTTGGACGAAAGATATATGATCTCATAGTATACAGTTCTTGTTTTTTGGGTTTAAAATGGGGTAGTAGTATATTTTAGACTTTCATTATTTTATCAAAATATATGAACAATGTAACACGTTTCATGTATGAGTGTCAGTTGATATTATTTTTTACTATAATTTTGATACGATACTTTTATATAATTTTTTAAATTAATTTTATGATTTTTAGTGAAGAATGAGGGGGAAAGACCGGTAATGGATGGGTTTTCATTATTTTTTGTACATTCAAATTGAGTGATTTCAGTGAACTCGGATCCCTCCCCTGATGGTCTGGAGCCCACTTTGGGTGGATCAGAATTAGCGTTGTGATTCTTTTCCTTTTTATTTTTTAGACGTGGTCCATCAAACAAACTAGATCATTAAAAAATAAAAAATAAAAAATAACTACTTTAAAAGGCTTTTAATCTAGAGAATAAGCAAACACATTTTATTATGCTCCCATTTGAACCTATTATAGAGATTTTAGGGAAATATATCAAAAAGCCCATGAAATAATTCATGATTCTCGTGATCTTCTATGTTGGCTGGCCTTACATGGGGAGTGCTATTGCAAAAATAAAAATTCCATTTCTACAATGTTGCTTGTTGGAAACCTTTTCTAATAAAAGATTCATTCGAACCACAAAGCTATAGGGTGCATTGCTTTATCCTATGTGGCTTGTTTCTTTGACCCAGTGTTCTATAATAAGTTTTGAAGCAATTTCCCCAAATTCAATAGGCACTCATGAGATCTCATCCCCACCCCACCTACATGAAACTATTTTAATCTCCTCCCACAGTTGGAAGAGGGATTCTCTATGAGTTCGCATCTCCGAATCAGAGATAGTTGGGGAGTTTCTAGGCCCCCAATCCGTTGAAATTTCTTCCTCAAACATATCATGCAAGGATGGTACAATTTGCAACGCTACGCCTTAAGCTCAATTTCTACCGAGGGTAGGGGCCCTCTCCCCATTGACTCACCAAAAAAACAAAAAAGGGATCAAACAAAAATTTGATTTCAAAACCATCCCCATTTGGCTATTTTCCTTTAGTTATATCAAGTCCATCATTACGTTCTGGTTTCCAAATGGTGCTCCCTGTAACAAAAGTTCATTGTCATTATTTTTTGTGGTTCCCCAAAAGTAATTCCTTTGGAGTTTCTCTAGTGTGTGGTGGAGGATGGTTTAAATTTGAATCACCAATGGCTTGGAATCAGAGCAATGCATGAAATGGGCAAGGTCAGTCCCCCAAAGTACAAAAATGTTTCAAATCTTCATTAGTAAATTACTTATAAATAGGGGAGGTATTTTCCAAAATTATGTCTTTTGATCAGGGAGTGATCACTCGATGACCCACAAAGCTATTTCTTGAAATAACTAATGTGACTCAAGGTTGAGGCCCATGACCCCTTAAATAAGGTAACAAAATCACATAATTTCATACCAAAATATTTTAGAACATTATTTGTTAATTGGGTGAGAGATAAATTAAGAAAAAGAGAGGACAAGATTTCATGAGATTCAGAGCACATTATTTCTAATATTTCCCGTTTCATAGCGATTCAAATTTTGCTCTGAAAAAAACAGAACATTAACATAGAAAATAATTTAAAAGTAAAACTCTCCCATTTAACTTGCAAAATTGCCTATTTGAACTTCCTGGTCTCCCTATCATCCTGCTTTCTCTTCCTACACACTCTGTAGAAACTCTTATATTGAAACTCTCTCTAGAAAATCAAAGCAACCATTGCTTGAGCAAGGCAAGATTAAACTTCTAAAGAGCAGTAAAGGAAGATTGATCATTCGATTACCTCAAGAAATTGTATAATAAATAAAAGAGGAGTTCAAACTTCAAACTATATCTACTTCGATGCTTCAATTGTCCAGGACCCCATGGAATTTTACATTAAAGAGACTCTTCGATATGAAAACTAAAAGGTAGTTTCAAAACAATGCTAAAGGGCAATGGCAACCTAATTATACAATTTGAAAATGGATGGAAACTAAAAGGGCAGTTTCAAAATAATGCCAAAGGGCAATGGCAACCCAATTATACAATTTGAAAATAGGGAGGATCTAGTAAAGGCATTAGGTGGAGGCCCATTGTACATGGCAGGGGCAAGTTCTCACTTTATATAAATGGATTGAAAAAGGAGCAGCTTTGCCCCATATCCCAAATCCAAGGTCAATCTCTTTATGGATTCGAGTGCAAGGCTCCATGCCTACTGTTGGCATCCTAAAAGCATAAGATCCTGTTCGAGACCTAGTTTAGGCAGTCTCTTTATCTTAGACCATAGGTAAAACTCTCAATCACCCACAAGAACCCTCAAGTACATTGTAGGACCCAACAAATACCTAAATAGACCATACTAACACCTTATACTTTCCATAAGATTTACCCTAGGAAAACTTAAACATTTGCACGTCAAACCTATTCCTTGTCGTAGGGAATTAAAAAAGCTCTCCAATAGTCTAAAAATAGTTCAATTATGATTTACAGTTTGAAAATTTTGGGCAAGTTGCTAAACAATATCTAAAGTAACCATCTAATCCTCTATGGAAAACGACTTACCTAATCCTAGTTCAGTCCTTTAGGCTTTTTCTCTTATAATTTTGTACGGATTTGAAATCTTAATCCCATATATTTAACTCTTAAGACACCTAGCCTCCAAACTCTATAAATAGGGGTTCCCCCTAGCAATTAAACCCTAAAGAGAGCTCTTAGAATCTAGGGAAGTCTCCATACTCTTTGAAAGAAAGAGAAAAACTCTAGATACCCTATATCTAGGACTGAAACCCTTAGGTATCCTAGTCCTAAGATCAAAAACCTTAGGTTGGGCCTAGGTTAGCCCTAAGCCCTGGATCAGCCCTAGGTCATCCCTAAGCCCTAGATCAAGATCCAAACCCAAGTCTAATCCTAGGAACTCTAGACCAAATCCTAAAACCCTATATCTGACCTCAAGAATCCTATATTAGTCCCTTCTTATATCATATATCATATATCAATTTTATTCGCCTCAGTGACTGTGATTTTAAGGATATTTCCACCATGATGTCTATGATAGCCATGCATTAAGATATGCTTCATCAGTCTTCACACAAGGTACTTTCTTTTTTTCTTTTCGTTTTAAATTATTTTATTTATTTAATTTTATTAAATTCACATTATTTTCTTCCTTTGCTTCTTATGCGAGTCTCCTTTTTGGTTAAATGGTTTAGGAAACTTAAGATGTTGCCTAAGTGATATGCTAAGAGTAGAAGTACCCTATGGTGTGGTGCCAGTGGTCATGTGTGTCGTTAAAGTATTTTTTATAATGGCTCCAAAAAGAAATTGCATAAAGTAAATTAAAAATACACAAACACAAGCTACACCATTTCCATTGTAGAAGGAAAATGAGTACAATGACCAAACACTTACCTCGATTATAGGATTCATGTAGTACCAAGCTAGTTAAGCGACCTTCTTAGACAACCCAGTTTTGACAAGGAAAGAGGAAGGGAAACATAAGAAGATCTCCAAAAGGGGGCAAAATGGGTCAAACCCCTACTCGCCTCCAAGGTTTCAGGCATTGGATGGTAGTCGTGTCCTATCTCTCTTGTCAAAGGCCTTAGGAATTTGTATTAACTATCATCTTACGTGGGTTTTGTTTGAAAGGTTTTGACATTAGGCTAACCTAGGGTTAGGGTTGAGATGGAAAGTAAGTATGGATGATAGATTTGGGTTAGAGTTTCTCTATCCGAGGTTTCTTTCTTTAGAATCCTCTACTATGTACACCAAGCAATGACTTCCAACTTTCAAAATGGGAAAGGTTTGGCCTTTCTTTAGAAAGGCCTTAAAAAATGGGTAGCTTATTAAAAATATTGGTCATATATGGATGGATCATCACATTTTATCCCATCATAATGCACAAGAGTAATTTTGTTGAGGTGAAAATGCCCGAAAATATGAACAACTCGTAGAAAACTTGGTTCAACTCGTAACTATCCATTTGAGCCCTTAATTCTTCATTCTTGGCAATCAAATGAACAATCGAACACTACCAAAATTGTAGTTAATCGCATTACGATTGTTTTACAACAAATTTGAGTAAAAAACTCCAAGATATAGAGTTTTTGAATCTTTTTGCAGAGGGATATCCAAAAATCCACAACGTGCTACTTTCCATATATATTTTGTTCTTATTTTGTTAGACTTTTGTCAACTTTTCTTTATTGCGGTGCCATAGCATCATAGAACTCAATCCTATGAACGATTTACACCAAGTTTCACCCCAAAATTTCTATGTATCCAATGAGTTATGGGTCTTTGAAGGAGCCAAAACCATGATTTTCAGTAATGTTTAAAAAACTAGAACAAATTGACCCTGAAATCACCATTCATCTCCAGGTTGATCAAGGCTTTCCATACACAAATAGAAAGGTAGTTGATTCCTAATTCTGATGCACAAAGTTTTATTGAAAAGCTTCTCCCAAATTGTGGGAAATTGCCGGAAAACCAAACACAAGAGATGGAACTTGAAGATTGCATGACGTTAAAAAGACATGTAACTTCTTTCTAAAATAAACCATGATCTAGTGACAAAACCCCCCGAATATATACCTTACCATAAAACTTTCAATCCATAGAACAACATATCTAAAGTCCGGACTATCTCCACAGGGTTTGGGAGTTACCAAGATTGAAAAACCACCAAATGGGTCATTTTGCTATATTTATTTCACCAAAAAACCATAGCAACACACGGGTTAACTTTTCATCAGCATGCTACAACTCAAAACCTCTAGTAAATAGTCAAATGTTGTCGGATTGACACCAAGTTTTACAATTAAGGATTTTTGACCAGTTGCTACCATTTCTAAACGTTTATGACCCGTCAATTCTGACTTTTGAGTTTTCCTTTGTAATTTTACCCTCTTTTATGTGCTCTACATGCTACGGATGATAGTCCGAGGATCATTTTCATTGTATGCCCTTCTTCAATCATCATTTTGAGCTCATATTTGGGGTATATCCTAGGGGAATCTTTGATTAGATTTGAGCTCAATTTGGGGCTCATTTGCACTTTTTTCTCCAGCTTGCAATCATGCCTTTTATTGACTTGGGCCATAAGTGACTCTAGAACTCATGGTCATTATTCCTCAAATTTGGGCCCAACATGTATCGATTTTGGGAACTTTTGCCACTCTCCATGTTTCCAACAGTTTTTTTAGCATATATAACAGCAAATTCCTATCGGGCTGATGGCTTCACACATTTTGACCGGTGAGCCTTCTTTTTGCTGAGAACCATCACCACACCCATATTTTAAGGATTTTTGGATGATGTAATACTCGAATACCTGCACTCCGATTACAAATGGGGTACAATTTTCCATTTGTAATAGAAAATATACACAAACACCCCTAACATATTTTTGGTGGGACCCTTTTCTTTACCACCTGGATCTTTTTATTTTTAGTCTTATTCTTCCTCAATTTCTTGTTTCTTCCTAAGAGAGAGGTAACTGCTCTCTCCCATGATTCTTGTAGCCCAAGACATGGAAGAGCAGAAGTGGGGAGTAAAGAGTTTGTCACCTACTGTGGAACTCATTGAGTTTTAAGTTCTTCAAACCTTAACTAGGACTCCAGCAAAGGGGTGCATGTATTCATGAGGGCCTAGTAACCGCATATGACTATCAGACTGGCGCAATTGTTGTTGCCCTACCTGGAAATGGTCTAGGGTAAATTGAGGATGGGTCAACCCCACCTGCATGCAACCCGGAAAGGGTTTGTACAAGGTCGGATTTGGGTCATATGAGGCCAAAACAAAAAAGCAATTGTGTACGGCCAGTTCACGACGACAACAAGAACATTACATTGAAAGGAGAAGAGCAAAAGAATGTCTAATTGCAGATCTAGAAGTTAGGAATCTTCAACAACCCCTCCCACAACATGTCTCTAACCCAATTCATCAAGCAACACCTATTGTCATGATAATATTCTAACCTAGAGAGCATCAAAGCCACACAATCCTTGACATGGTGAAGCAAGAAGAAATCATCCAATGAAATCCCACTTTCATATCACACATGAAAGTCACTTGCAAGAGGATAAAGAAGACATTGCCATGAAAATCTTAGTGATATGGAGCTCCCCTACCCCCATGAAGAAGAGATAGTCTCAACAACTTCCCTCTTCATCTGAAGTGAGGACCCTGATATTCATTCTTCACTAGCAGCAATCAATCTTGCCCATGTGTTTCGCCTCTCTAATGACTCCCTGAGCTCCTTCACTAGGCAAGGATAAGTCTATAAATCAATAAGGCTCACTGCTAGTATTATTCAAGAAAGAACGGGCCAGCCCACCCAAGAGGTTCAATAGTCCTCTCAAATGCCATCAAAGTACAATTTATCCAAACACTTAGGGTGGATTCAAGCTTCTGTATCTATCCTTGAGTTGTTAACTAGCTCATAGTCCATAGGAAGTAGATAAAGACGACCTTGTGTAAGAATGCATGCTCTAGCATATACATGACAAAGTAACTCTCTAGCATGATCAGTCAACTTATTGCAACCACACTGATTACCTTCAATGATGATGACATCATGCACAGACATTCTTGTTCTCATAATTATTCCTTGTACATCACAATGCACATGCCAAGATGCACCACTCGACGTGCGATGGTAGGCAAGCAATAGGGCAACATTTAATCTCTGCCCTTCATGATACTAGACAAGCTTAACATTAATAAAGAAAAGCTGGAGCCATTCAAGCTTCCCATCGTAGCTTATGAAAACACAAGATGGCACGCTTCATAATCTTGCCTCTCACCAGCCCATGATTCAACAGGTATGCTTTTATGTTTTCGATGTTGAGGACTCCTTTAATCTTTTGTTGGGGCGACCCTGGATCCACAAGACGCTAGCTATCCCTCGACTCTACACTAACATCTTTGGGATTGGTTGGAATCCCTTTGGATTTCATCTTTATGGATATGGAAGGAAGAACCAAGTTAAAAGAGCACGAAGAGAACAAGGAATCCACTGAGGTTCCTTCCCACTCTTCAAGAGAGCCATAGTGTGTCGTAGTGTCCTACGAGGGTGATCAGTCCAGTTATCATGGTCACCTCGTACTAGATGAGGTAGCCATTGATTTTCAAAAATTCTAGGAATGTAGATATTTTAATGCTTAAAAATGATTATTTCCCAAGGTTTCGTCTGAGATAATGGCCTAGGTCGGGAATGTCAAGGGGTAGTCATTATTGGGTTTATGTGGCCTTTAAAGGCCTTATGAGTGATTGTAAGGAGACATTTGATATAGTGGATCATGAACTCAGTGGGAGTATGGTATCTCGTAGACCATACCATGCAAATGATGTTTCCATGCAAACAATGTTTGTAGATACCGTACTTGACGGTCTAGAACAATCAGTTGGGAAAAAACTTGTGTTGCCTGGGCCTAGAGAATAAATCGATAAGGTTTTTAATGAGTCATCCCTTGATGAGGTCGGAGTATGCCCGGATGAGTGAGCCGAGGGACTGTGTGACCCTTGTGTGTGATGGTAGCTTATGGAGACGTGGGTCAAAGCCTCATCCATGCACCATCACATGGCATGCATATTGGAAGACTGTATGGGAAAAGTGAGTAAGCTACCTTTTAGGGTGAAGCATATGCATGTGTAAGAGATACCCCTATGCACCATAGAGCTGTGGTTTTATCAGGTCTAGGTGACCTTGACTTGTCCCTAGGGGAGAACCTGAAATCCACAGACTGGGATTGTGACCCCTTGGCTCATTGACTAGACTTTAGTGACCCGCTAATTAGCCCCTGCTTGCACTGATCAACGCTGGGCCAGCATGATAAAATAAGCGTGGTCTGTAGTCTAGAGTTGAAGGTGGAGTGCCTTATTGTTGATTTTGTTCCTTGACCATATGGATCTTTTTTCCCATCAAATTAATTTAATTATGTTTTTTTATGGTATATATTATTTTAAAATTATTATTTGAATTTTTATAAGCCCTCTGGATATTTTATTTATAATACTTGGGTTTATAAAATTAAAGATTTTGATTTTAATGATTTAAATATTCAAATAATATTCTAAAATTTATTTATTACGTTTAATTTATATAAAAATTTGTGGAGGTGCATTGTGCATGTGGGCCCACCATATTCTAGAATGTGGGGCCTATGAGTCCCTATCTTTGGTGGCATACCACCTTTTGAGGGGAGGCTTATCTCATGGGTGGCACCTTCCCCTCTTTATAGGATTTTTTCATATATTTTATCTCAAATTGGTTTGAGTTGATAAAGTGTTTTATCCTTAAGAGATTTAAGTAAATCTTTTAGTAGGCTTATGAATATATATTTTGGATAGAGCATAATATTTTCTTGATTAATTTTTATTTAATGAGATAATAGTAAATTGAAAGGGGGATAATGATTCAGCACATTCTGTAATGTTGATAGCCTATCTATAGAATGAATAGCTCAAATCTCTCACCCCACAAGTAACCCTTGATCGACGGTAAAATTCAATCTTATAAGGCAAACGGTGGAAATCCTAGACCAAATATTATAAGGTCATATCTCTCTCCTCTCTATCACGCACCACTCTTTCTCCTCTCTCTCCTCATCTTTCATCAAAAAAAGGGAGTACGTCCCCCATTCTCTCTCTCTCCCTCATCTTCAATCAAAAGGGGGGCACGTTCCACATTCACTCTCTCCCTCTCATTTTTATCTTCTAAAAAAGAGACACGCCCCATTTCCTCTATTCTCTCTTTTTTTCAACCTCTTATAAATATGGCTGGCACGTCTCTCTCCGTAATTAGATAAAGAAAATTCTCATCTCTCCCAATTTTATTGAAAAACCTGGGGCTCAAGAAAAATTTTGTCTCAGTATTTTGGGGGATTGATCCCAAGAATCTAGCATGAGCATAAGGGTTCCATTGAAGAGCTTAGCCGAAATTAGCTTTTCCAATTGAGATTGAACGAAGACCGTTGATCCCGCGCCAACAGATGGTGGTGACTCGGTATGAGGTGTAATCTTCGGTATTCTTATTTTGTTTCTTGCATATTTAATTTTATAGTCTTTTTATTCTCAAGCACAAGATTTGTGGTACTTTTCTTTGATTAAAGAAAATTGGCTTAATGGCATCAAAGTCTTTAAGATCTTGGATTTGTAAGGTTTTAATTTTTTTTAAGCAAGAATTATTGTAATAAGGCTACTTGTATGTGATCTTTGCCAAAAGAAAAGAAAATGAGTTAAAAAATAAAAAATAAAAAAAATCCCGGCAAGATCACATTTGCCTTTGTTTCATTGGTATCAGAGCGATATTGATATTTGATTCCACTAGATGTCTTTTCTCTTTATTGAGCCAAGAATAAGCTTGAAAATGAGATATGAGAAAGCTAATAATCTTTGTGGTCAAGTAATACATCCCGATTAAGGGTTATTGAAATATTCTAAACACCAAGAAAGGCACTCTACATAATAGGTATTCTTTGCTATTTTGGAGCAGTTATATGAAGAAGATAATGATGTATGTTTTTTATTACATACTTCAGTGTTTTTGTGTGTCTTTGGGATTAGGATCTACTTACAAAATTTCAGTGGGAGATCCTAAGAGAATTGAGAATTATGGACCCATGAATGAAGGGTGTCAATTTTGACACTGCAAAATCCAAGAACTGTCCATTAAGTTGCCTGAGTTTTCTCACCAATCACATTATTTTATTTCAAGTAAAATTGGACTGTAACTCATAAAATTGAGTCTACTTTCAAACAAAAAAGGTTTCATCAAGATATTCCATGTGATTTGAAAGATATGATTAATTTATTGAAGGGTGCGTAAGTGTTGTTTTCTGCAACGAAAACTATTTCAATGACTTAGAAGTCATGCTTTTATTTCCATTCTTAACATAATGTTTTATGGACCATACCTAGATTTTAGACTTCTATTTTGAGTCTAGTTTCTAATGAAATTTATTTGAGAGAGAAATATATGTGGGAAGAGAGGAATAAAAATTTTGGATTGAAGAGAGGTCATCCTGAATTTTCTACAATTATAGTGTGTTCTTCATTGAGACTTAAATAGCTATAATTATCAAGCCTACTTAACAAAGTGATATGAGGCTTGTGGAAATATATGTAATACCATTATGTGTCTACTTTTAAACAAAATTAGTTTGAAAGAAAAACTTCACAAGGGTAAAAATAATATACAATTTTACTAGACAGTGTTCATCCTGTAATTCTACAGTATGAGTTATTTTGTGATGGGTATGTCACCTTATTTATTTCTTTGAAGGCAGTTATTATTTGGGATTCACACTATGATGTTATGATTTGGTTTTGAGTCTAATTTTCAACACAAGATATTTCAAGAGAAATTCTTTGACGCTTGATAGAAACAATTTTTTATTCAGAGATGCTCAATCTGATTTTCTGCTGAGAAAATTACATTGTGACATAAAAAGTCAATAAAAAGTAGACTCACTAAATGGTGTGATTTAGGGATGAAATTGAGCACTATTTTATATATTTTTTTATTTTAATACTCAAAAGGATTCAGAGAGAAATTCTTTATGAGTTGAGAGATATCATATTTTTATCATGGGATGCCTATGTTTTATTCTGCAATAAATTAAAAGAAGTGACATGTTAAGGCACATATTTGGATTCTCGGTAATTTAGACCTTTTCTTTTAGGGCTCATTTAAAAATGGTTTTATAGTGTGTCATGTGTATAGTTTATTATAATGAAACTTAAGAGAGAGATAATACAAAGTTGGCAAGGCATGACATTCTATATGAAGAATGTTTGATCCAAGAATAGTAGAAAGAAGGAGAAACACAATACCTATGAAAGCATATGTATTTCTTCTAAATGAAGGGATACATAGAAATACTTAGAGGTAGCAAAGAAAAGCAAAAGATCGGTGGGAGAATCAAATTTGTGATAGTTGAAATGATGGGATGAAGAAGACATTTTTCTTCACAGTGTGATACAAGAAAGAGCCCAAGTGTCGAAGAGATAGATACATCGTGACATGTGAAATCAAAGACCAATATATTCTTCATCAATTGTATGTTCTTCCAACATCGTCAAACGATTGTAAAAGCAATGAATCAAGAAAGCCCCCACACTATATAGTTTTGAGGTATGAAATCTATCTCACATTACATGGTAAAGTCATATAGGGAAAGAAGATTCAGTAACTTTTTATATGCTTTGGTTATATTTTGGCTAATTATTTTATGATTATATATAGAACACATGGACATTGAGTGGTATGTGCTAACAAATTTAAAAGAGCATGTTTATAAATACTATATATTGTGATGCCTCCTTGTGCTAAGAGTACGAACTACTTAAGGTAGTGACACATGGATATGTGATTTGATTAAGGGTTTTAAGTCCTATGTATGAAATACGAGATATGGGTATGGTTCATTCAAATATGTAAGCACGAAAGGAGTGTTCTGATGGAACTCAGTCTTAGTGACCATCTCCCGATAATGTCCAGTCATATGATATGTTGCATGTAACGATGATCTCTTGATAAAGTCTCCATATTTGATGTAAAAGAATTTTCGTTAAGAATTTGACAACCATTATTTAGTCATGCTTTGTTTTAAATATAATTGTAATATGGAATTTATGGCTTGTTTTTCTAGCTGTAAACATGACTTATAGGTGAATACAATAAAATGATTTTTAAAGACTAAACATATATTTTAATATTAAATTAGATGTTTTGATAAAAACCGGAGTCTTTATATAAGAAAATCATTTTAAACCGTCATACTATTATCTAACCATTGCTTCTTGTGATATATATACCAAGTCAATTTTTAAAAGGGAGAAAACCATTATGCCTTCAAGGTATTTATAAAATTGGGAGAAAGTCTGTCATGCACAGGTTTTTAAAATACCCATATGTCTTGACTCATGTTTGTAGTTATTTAGAATCCTCAATTACCTAAGACCTTGAACCATAGGGAATGTTGTAGGAAAGCTATCTTGTTAGGCTTCCTTGATACATGTTATGTTGATTAGATAACTTGATTTGTATGGAATTATTACAATGATAACTAGTATAGTTGAATCTTTGTAGTAAAGGTTTTGTATATTGTGAAACCAATGGGCATTGAATTACTTATTGCATGAGACTTGCTATGCTACCTCATGATATAGGCATAAGAATGTTGAGATTGTATATATTGTATGTACAATAATTGAGTGGGAGTTGCTATAGTCCCACATTTTTTTTAGCTGTTTGGATATTCAAATATACAGATACAAGTTATCTCAAGGATCTAGTAAAACCTACATCTGGATACGTATTCATGCTTGAAGGGAGTATAGCTTCTTGAAAATCAAAGATGCGATGGCAATGTTCATCTTAAAGGCAGAATACGTGGCGTGCTATTTGGCGGCCATGGAGTCCGTATGGATTAAGAAATTTCTTAATCGATTTGATTTTCAACCCATGCATTGTGATGCAGTAAGGATTTTCTACGATAACACGGCAGCGATTTGCATGTAAAAGGGAGCTACGATTCTATAATAACTCCAAGCATATAAAACTAAATATTTCAGTGGGAGCACCTAGTGTTTGACAGGCCAGCTAGAACAACTGACTATGGTGTTATTTACCCATGGAACCTAGAAGTGTGGCACTGGTTGTATGGCCATTGAAAGAAATGGCTTGTTTGAAGAACTCCTTTGAGCCCATGTGATGAGGATAGGTGATGATTTTATGTGACAACAGGCCCATGATTTGCGATGCGATATGAAAGATGGACTACCACCACTTTCAGAATGAGATCTGAGAAGCAAAGAGAAAGAGCCATTACCTCTATGATTCTTTTTGTGAAAAGATTGATGGTAAAAGTCATGAATCACGTATTGAGAGAGATTGTAATTGGGAGAGACAAATGGAGATGAGAGAAAGTGAGAAAGAGAGAGTGTATGGCATTCAAAGGCCAAGTGAGAGATGTTGGGTTTATGTATCTTTTAAAGGCCTTATGAGTGATTGTGAGATGACATTTGATATAGTAGATCATGAACTCAGTGTGAGTGTGGTCCCTCGTGGATTATATCATGCAAACGATGTTTACAGATACCAGATTGTGCTTAACAGTCTAGGCCATTCGGTTGGAAAAAAATCCATGTTGCTTGGGCAAAAAGAATAAACCGATAAATGTTCTAATGGATCATCCTTTGATGAGATCGAAGTATGCTCGGATGAGTGAGCCGAGAGACTATATGACCAACTTGTGTGTGATGGTGGCCTACAGAGACGGGGGCCAAAGCCTCATCCATGTACCATCACACGAAATACATATTGATAAACCATTAGGGAAAAGCTAGTAAGCCACCTTTTAGGGTGAAGCATATGCATGTGCGAGACATCCAGCTGTGGTCGCATCAAGTCTAGGTAACCTTGACTCGTCTATAGAGGATAACCAAAAATCCACAGATTGAGATTGCGACCCCTTGGCTCATCGACCAGACTTTGGTGACCTGCAAATGAGCCCCTGCTTGGATTGGATCATGGGCAACGTTGGGTCGGTATGATAAAGCAAACATGGTCTGTAGTCTACAGTTGAAGGTGGAGTGCCCCATTATTGATTTCGTTCCTTGACTATATGGATCATTTTTCCATCAAATTAATTTAATTATGTTTCTTTTATGGTAGATATTATTTTAAAATTTTTATTTGAATTTTTATAAACCCTTGGATATTTTATTTATAACATTTGGGTTTATATAAGTAAAGATATTAATTTTTAATGATTTAAATATTCAAATAATATTCTAAAATTTATTTTACATTTTTAATATATATATAAAGTTATGGAGGCCCATAGTGCACATGGGCCCACCATATTGTAGAAGGTGGAGCCAATGAGTCCCACGCCACCTTTTGAGGGGAGGCTTATTGCATGGGTGGCACCTCCCCCTCTTTATGGGATTTGTTGATATATTTTATATCAAATTGGTTTGAGTTGATAAAGTGTTTTATCCTTAAGAGTTTTGAGTAAATCTTTTAGTAGGCCTATAAGGCTTATGAATATATATTTTGGATAGAGCACAAAAATTTTTTAATTAATTTTTATTTGATAGGATAATGGTCAAAGGAAAGGGGGATAATGGTTCAACACATTCCGTAATGTTGATGACTCATCTATGGAATGAATGACTCAGATTTCTCACCCCACAAGTCATCTTTGATCGACGGTATAATTTAATCTTGTGAGGCAAGCAATGAAAACCTTAAACCAAATATTATACGATCATATCTCTCTCCTCTCTCTCTCATCTTTAATCAAAAAAGGGGGAGAAGCTCGACCCCCATTCCCTCTCTCCCTCATCTTTAATCAAAAGGAGGGCACGTTCCACATTCACTCTCCCTCTCATCTTTATCTTCTTAAAAGGGGCACACCCCATCTCCTCTATTCTCTCCCTTCTTCAACCTCATATAAATAGAGGTGGCACGTCTCTCTCCACAATTAGAGAAAAAAATTCTTATCTCTCCCAATTTTATTCAAAAACCTGGGGCTCTAGAAAAATTTTGTCTCTGTATTTTGGGGGATTGATCCCAAGAATCTAGTGTGAGTATAAGGGTTCCATTGAAGAGTACGGCTGAAATTAGCTTTTGCAGTTGAGATTGAACGAAGACCGTCAATCCCTCGCCTTACGATGGTCAATCCCACGCCATATGATGGTGGTGACCCTATGTGGGGTGTAATAAGCCCGATTGAGGTAATATTCGGCATTCTTATTTTGTTTCTTGTATATTTAATTGTATAGCCTTTATATTCTCAAGAACAAGATTTGTAGTAATTTTTTTTTATTAAATAAAATTGTCTTAATGGCATCCAAGTCTTTATGATCTTGGATTTGTAAGGTTTTATTTTCTTTGAAGCAAGAATTATTATAATAAAGCTACTTATATGTGATCTTTGCCTAAAGAAAAGAAAAGGGGTGAAAAAAAAAAATCCCGGCAAGATCACATTGCCCTTTCTTTCAGTCATCTCCATCCCCTTCTCTCGTTATACTCAGATGGAGTGTCATAATCACTGAGTGTAGGATGTGAATGGTCCTATTTGGAAATAAACCAAGGGAATCATCAACCCCTGTTGTTTGTTTTTGGAGGTACTCAATACCTTTTCTCTCTGATGTGGCAACTTCTTTTCAGCCTGACGAGAGAAAGACTTCTTCCCTTGTTTTTTCAGTGGTTTCAATGTCATCCACTTCTGCCCTTCTTTCCCCTCAGTCAACCAAACAATTGAAAGTTTTGAAAAACAATTTTCCAAACTAAGTATGGGGTTCTACATGTTCAGTTCCTCTTTGAACAACTACGTAGATTCTCAAGTATTTTTCAAAACACCCCTTTTTACTATCATCCTATTATCCATTGAAGCCTTGGTTGGCCATGAGAGGTACCTAGCCTTGGTTGACCATGAGAGGTACCTACTCGTCCAAGATCCAAAAAACAAGTAGGTGTGGGGCACATAGTGTTATGCCATGCAAAAAGTCTCAACAACCAGCCCAAATATCTTAAGTCAATACAAAATAACTTTTAAAAAAATAAAAACAATCTAGAGATATAGGATAGCCTAACCCACATTTTTTAGAAATAAAGGCCCACAAACCACCAAACCTTTCTAATAAGAGGAGTCTAATACCACCGACGAGAGTTGTCGAAAGCGAGAACCTAATGAGAGATGGATCATGAAGAACTCTTGCTAAGTGGAGAGGTTTAAGCAAAGGTTGGAATGGAAGTATGCAGCTACAATTGAGGAAACAATTTATGTCAACCTATGAACAGGCGAGGAACCTAAGATGACCAAGTTCAAATCCTCACTATCTTCCAATGTCCACGAGCATATCGTTGCTTTTCTTAAAGAGCACCGAGAAACTTTAGCATGGTTATACAGTGACCTTAACCTCGCTAAGAACTACTTGATCCTTTAATCCAATGCCAAACTAGTTCAGCAACGTCTGTACAAGCAAGCGCCTCACTTCATTCTCAAAATCAAAGAAATCGATATGCTATTCAAGAGCTAGATTCATTTTACCAATTGATTGCTCTGAATGGCTTCCAAAATGGTCATCATGCCAAAGAAATAGAATGTGTGCGAGTGTGTTGACTATCGGGATTTGAATAAAGCATGTCAAAAGAAATTTTTCATTTGCCAAATACAAATATGTTGGTCAAGAATATGTCTCAACATGAGGTATTCTTTTATGGATGGCTTCTCAGGTTACAATCAGATAAAGATGGCCATTGGAAACTAACAAAAGACCGCATTCACCAGGGATTTACTATTACCAAGTCATGTCATTGTTTCTCAAAAAATAAGAGAAAAAAGCACCTTATCGAGCCATGACTATGATCTTCCATTGCATGTCGCATGATAATATGGAATACTTTAAAGTAAAAAACAAGAGAAAAACACATTCTAAATCTCTTATGAGTGTTCGAGAAGCTTTGAGAATATTAGTTAAAGCTCAATTCCCAGAAGTATGCCTTTAGTATTGAATACGGTAAAGCTGCTAGGTTTCATCATCAATCACTAGGTAATCAAAGCATATCTTATTAAGATAAAGGCAATTATAGATATGTGATCCCCTACCAATATCTGACAACTTAGGGGACTTCAACGTAGAATTCAAGCCATCAGACACTTCATCTCTCAACTTGCAAATAAATGTGTGCCATTTAATCGTATCCTCAAGAAGGATGTCCCATTTATACGAAACTAGGATTGTCAAAAGGCCTTTGATTAGAAAACAGATTATTCACTTGACGTGCCGGTCCTTAGCCCTCCAATCCAAGATCGCCTTATGTTCCTTCAAATCTCCATCATGGAGAAGACCATGAGGCCAATGTTGGGCAAATACAATGATGAAGAAACAATCTACTACATTAGTAGTACTACCATAGATTATGAGACCCGATATATAAATATTAAGTAGCACTACTTAGCACTTAAATGGGCAACTCAAAAGCAATTCTTAATGCTCGCCTATCCAATTGGCGGCTCATGCTGAGTGAGTTTGACATTCAATATGTAGTAACATGAGTCTATCAAAGGGCACACCACAGCCAATCATCTCGCGAAGCATGTAGTCCCAGAAAGCACTGAGAGAATCTTTACAATAACAAACATTGAGGGAACGTAAGTGTAAATTTCTCGATAATAAATATGAGGATGATGATTAAGTGATGCAAGTTACCTAGTATAAAGCTACTTGTCTCAATCGTTCAAGAAGGATTTAAGGTTTGAATTTTGTAAATACCAACCTAAACGAGATAATCTAATGAGAAACGGAATTAAAGATTGCCTTAATTATTGAAGGGATTTCTTCCCATAGTATCAGCACCGAAGGGGAACAAAGCAAAGCCATTTTGTACTAATGGTGGTAATAACTCTCAAATTTCCTCTAACCAAAATAAATCATGAATTCCCGCTAAGCAAAATAAAACATGTACTTATTCAGAATCCCAACTAACAAGCACTCAAATAAACCTTAAAAAAGGAAAAAATAGCATTAGCCTGGACGACAAATATACAAACAAGGTCAAAGTTGAAGGCTACAAATGGGACCATATCATTTAACTTTTGCAACTTTTCTTTGCTTGATTTGGCCGGTCTGAGGGCATTGCATCTCTGTCCAACTGATAGGTATCATAGTTGCACCTGCAAAAACCCAATAAACAAACTTAAATCAATGATCAGTAAAAATGGATGTAGTAGAATAGATATTGCTACACATCATCTTTCAATGCCCTCCCTTTATGGAACTATAAAATCAGTTTAGCCAAACACCAAATCATTTTGTAGGGCTATGAATCAGGCATGGTTCAAGTAAAAAATAACTAGAATTGCACACCAGTGACATCCATTCAAAGAACAGGTCCCCAAGCTCTCAAAACATATTACTAGCGATAGAAGCACCCATGAAAACCACAGGGTCTATTTTTAGCAGAGTTAGTGTTCGACCAAAATATTACCCAAGAAAACTTGACAGGAGCAGATCAAGTACAAAATAGCTCAAGTGGCAATTGAAAAAGAAATAAATAATAAAATAAATCTAAGCAGACAATAAAACACATGTAGAAGATTCATTGTCCTCTTGCAAGGCAAGCCATAAATCCCTTTGGTGCAATTTTGTCTTCGGAGAGTGTAAGCATGAGAATGCATGGCACATGCACATGAATTAACATCTGTTCACATTTATGAAAGTGAGCATTCTTGATTAGCAGTCATACATGGATGCATGTTACATGAAGGCATGTCAGAACATGTACACTGGGGATGCATATTGACTCAATTGTTTTCTTCCATATATTGAAGTACACAATAAAATCTTTAAGCTACTGCATAAAGCAAGAAGGCGAAAAACATCTCTCTCTCTCTCTCTCTCTCTCTCTCTCTCTTCATATAGACAGATTCTTGCCGAATAAGAAAACTCAGTCAAGTTGACTAGGACTCGCCTAAGTCACTCAAACTCAGCAGGCTGTTGAGTGCGAAACACGCACAACTCGGGGTATACATATTTATAACTAATTAATATATCAATAATTGATTCAATCTTGGACTATATCAATTCTAATTAATTTATAATTAACTTTCTATATACTTTTGATGCTTTTATGATTTTTAATGATTCTTCTATTGTTCCACACTTGTTTTGAGAATTTTTTTGAGAAAATGATCACCAGCCTTCTATATTTTCTACTTTTTGGAAACTTTTTTTATCACCTTTTATATACTTTTTGCGCTATTTCTAGGTTTTCTTCCTGATTTTTATCAATTTTCAGGATTTTTACCATTTTTAAATTTCTTTGGGTTTTTAAGAAGCTCATTGCAGGGACTTAGGTGAGTCCACTCGAACTCGCCCGAGTCACTTGGGTCCAAGCTCCGCATTCGAACCATGATTTCTTTCGTTCATTGTTTCATAATGACATTTGAAGCATACAAATATACTCATTTGAAAGCATGCCTCCATGCCATAGCAGAAGATCCAATATTAAAATAAATTCCTGATCTTTGCTTTCAGATTGAAGATCCAAGGGTCCAATATAGTGTCCATCATGACTGCTATGCGAACCATTTACCATATTGGAAAACCAGAATCAATTATCAGTGTTAACAAAAGCAGAACACCAAATGCCTCAGTGGCATATGACAGATCTTTTCTCCACTCAGCCTGGACCAATTGTGTGAACAACCCAGCTACTCTACTATGATCAATTGTCCCGGAGCATGAAAAAGTTCTTAAATAGCCTTTCCACATGCTCAAATAAACTCTTTGCGATTTGGAAAAGGTAATACTAGATCAAAATTCAATGATCACCAAGAATTACACACATTAGAAGAAAATACATGTGAAAAATATAAGCAGAAAAAATTTTGGAAGTTTTTCACCAACATGTTATATACTGTACAAATAACCATCCATTATTTCTCTATTGAACTCCCTAGTGATGTCCTGAATGCAAAATGTGGTTCAAACAAACCTGCAAGTCACATAAATGATCATGGCAAAGAACAAAAATGTTGGTGAAAAGCTTTTTGTTTTTTCAGGAAGCAGCTATTTCAGCAATGAACACCCAATATGGTTAGGCCATGTTCAGGAAAGGGCTATTTCAGCAATGCACACCAGAAATGTTTAGGGATGTTAATGTGGTAATGTGGTCAAAACACCACCGATTGCAACATCTTTTAAAATTTGGTAGGTGTGAGAATTCCACTCAGTCCATGTCTTACAATAGGAAAGAAAAGAGCTCCTGAGGTCTTTTCATTCCTATTGTACTGCATTCACAGAAAAGGGGGGGCATTGATGCAGCCTAAAATAAGAGGCATTAAAGTTCAGTAAAGAGACCAATTTCTGATCAATCAGCCAAAAAACAGAGACAGAAACCTACATTCTAAGGTCCCATAGGCTATTCTTACTGGGCACTTGCAAAAGATACTTGCAGAAAACAATTCACATTCTACATATTCCACTATGATGTTGGTACAATAGACGTCCAGCCTAATACGGGGTGAAAGGCATTAGCATCATAATATGACATAACTACAAAACCTTAGAACCGTACTGAACCAACCGCGCTATATGAGAAACAAAAATCATAATTATGTTCTACGGCTTTAGAAGAACTCAAAACCAGTCCATAATATCCATTATATTTATCATTCAATGAACAACAAAAATAGTGAGCTCAATGTCTAAGCATATCCATCATCAAACGTAATTTGAGACCACACCATAATTAAAATCAAGGCATTTCCAGAAATGACGCATGGTAAGCTCAACATTATTGAAAAAGAGACAAGGAAGCTTATTCACGTTGGTGCATCATGAGCAATTATATTAAGCACATGGTGCTTGGATTAGGAAATTTACAAGACCATTTCAGGAGCTGACGTCTCAACTATGCATATGGTTCCACAGAAAATCTAATAAATACAAACTCATACCTGCAGCACTTTGTGCAGATACGACCCCCAGTTCATTCTTTGCAGTTGAAAGATAATAAGCCCTTGCATCCCCAAGAGATAGCTAATAGAAGGAAATGAGTTATATTTAAGAACACGTGCTTAAAGAATATACTGTACCCAGCATAATAATCAACAGAAAAAATGGTCACATGGACATTAAACATACATAGTACTATAATAATCAACAGAAAATATGGTCACATGGACATTAAACATGCATAGTACAGATATATTTGAAAGCTTCTCATACTCATGTTTTCTTAGTAGAATCAATGATGTCAATTTTAAACCAGTAAAAAGAATTGATTTGCTGGCCAAGAAAATTCAAATAATCTGTGTGCAATCCAAGTGAAACAACCCTTGTGTTTTCTAAATACTAACAAATATAAAAAAATTAAGGAAAATGAAACGTGCAGACCCCAAATAATTGGGAGAAGTCTTGAATGATGATAAAAGAAGGCAAAACCTGAAACTGCTAAGAAAAGGTTCAATTACAGTATTCAAGAGACCACAGTGACTTTCAAAATGAACTAAAGAAAGATATATTCATAAATTACCACTTGACAATACAAACATAAAAAATACAGAAAAATAAACCAAAATGCAGCCAAAGAGATGAGCTATTTATATCATCAGTTTCTTTGGACTTAATTTCAAGAAAATCATCAAAGTACACATAATCATGGGTCAGAACACTTTATACTTTAGGTTTGGCATGATAGATTTCCCAAAAATAAACAGTCCATCTGGTAAAGAACCATATCAATGAACTAAAGAATAGTAAGGCATGGTTCAAGATGTCACAGCAATTAGTTTCCAGAACCACCATCATAAGTCACAGTTCTAGTAATTAAGACGCACTGTGACTTAAATAGTAATCATCAAATTCTCATGTAATATTTAGACTTAAAATGGAAGAGAATTGGCTGTAAGATTTTGGATTTCTCATCGTATCTGCCATTGCAAAGTCAATATATTGCCAAGCTAAATTCATATTCAGACCAATGTCAAGTTAAATCAAATAAAAAAGGTAGGCCTTGAATAATTAGTACATCAGAAAAAACCTAAGATCAAGCAGCATGGTATATTTACAAAATTTGCAGATCTCCCTTAAAGGTATTCTGTAATAAAACTTCTTGACGGGAATTAATGTGGCCCTAACTATGCCCATCCATTATTTAAGAAACTATTAGATGGAATACCTAAAAATTGGTCCAGCAACAACGACAAAAGAAATAGCTTAGCTCCAATGTGAAAAGGGATAATCGTGACCCCAGGGTTGCTACCATACGGTAGACAAGAATGATCAATTGATTCAGAAGATAAATAAATTGTTAGGCAAGCACAAGCGCACACAAACATTCAAATACTGTAACCAATGATAAGGTGCCTTGTGAATGTTCTCCTGGCACAATACTGGGAAAGAAATATATTCGACACTTATAAGCTTGAGAACTTTAAAGTAGCAATGTAGTAATCTACTAACATGAATAGAATAAACACCATAATATGTCATGATGAAACAGATTATATGAAACCAACATAAGTTATGCAAGGCTTAACAACTTGATCTGTAGACTCAGGTACCATATCCTTTCAAGAATGGGGGAAAAAAAGTATTCATCCCAATTGATTTCATAGAGATTTCGAATTTAGATGCTACTTGAGATTTCAGCGCGGCGACCTCACTGATAACTCAGTAAACAAGGGTTTAAATCACCAATATGAACTCATTGTCAAATGAAGTGGCACTAGTGTCCCCTAGGATCAAATATGCAGAACATAAAATCAATAGTAATAATCAAAGTTCCACCAGTCACATATACGTCTAAATACATGGCAAAAAGCATAAAAGCAGTATGTTGAAAAGGTATATCTCATACATAACAAAGGATACAACCATTGCTCTAATGAAAATTGGAGTCAAACGGATCTATTCTCAAAGATTACTAGGTGGAGTCAAACGGATCCATTCTCAAAGATTACTAGGTGGAGTCACAAATAATAAAGCATTAAAGTACTAAAAAATCTTCAATCATTTTGTGCCAATCAAGATGCCACACAAGGGAATTTCACATGACCTTCTAAATCCTAATGGCTGAGACAAACAGCTCCATACATTAGACTATAATGCTCAAACTCATAAAAGATTTTTTACCATAGAAGGAAAACTGCTAAATATTCTGATCAGACCAAATAGGAAGAGAAGAATGCAGAAAATTTGAAAAACTCAAGTCCAAACTTATACTAAGAAATGTAATAAGAAAAATGCCAACAAATGGCCAAGCCAAAAGGACAGTGAAGACCGAAATTCACAACAAAGATCTCTATGTATCATAAAAACTAGAGAACCAAGTTCTAGATGCCTGCTTCAGCCCATATAGATCTCTTTAACTTAAAAACATATCCAACTGGGTTTGCTGCATTGAACCTAGGTAGTTGTTCCATATATACTTATTTAATTCTCTATGCAAGAAACCATTTTTAACATCTGATTGATAAAGTGTCCAATCGTGCATGAAAGCAAGGGATATAACAACCCTTTACCGTACAATTTTAACAACTAGACTAAAGGTTTCCTCGTAATTCAAGCCATGCTGTTGGTTAAATCCTCTTGCCATGAGTTTTTCCTTAAACCTTTCAATGCTCCCAATAGGTTTATATTTCACTTTGTATACCCAATTAGAAGCTGGGTATTTTATATTATTGAAAGATGATTTTTATATGAGGAAAAATTAATTTTCTGGATTTATTTTAGTCAGAGAGAAAAATAAAATATTTGGAGGTCTTCTAAAATTTGTTTTAATATTTAAAAATTAATACTAATGTATTGAGGGCCCAATGGGGTTCAATGGGTCCACCAATGTGTGGGGCATGGGGCCCACATGGACACCATATGGGCGGTGCGCCCCACTCCATGCAAGCTTTCCTTATTGTTTCATGTGCCTTCTAAGGCATGTGTTATTTTAAAGTTTTCGAAAGCTAAGTTGCAGAGATTTGAATTGAAACTAGATAGAAAAGTGTAAGATATCAAATATTTATTAAATACTTTCTCTACACAAAATATTTGATGCGAATGGAGTTATGGAAACTGAGGGATAAGGTTCCACATCATTCCTTTAATCATGATGGTCGGTCTAAGGAATGAATGGTTGAGATCTTTTTACCCCATAGGTCTCCAAGATCAAAGGTCAAGATTAAACTTCATAATAATAGCAAAACCCTAGTCTCTTGTCTAATAATAGTAGCTATGGGGTTCTATTTCAAATCTATCTCTCGCTCTCTCTCTCTCTCTCCACGCAACCAAAGGGGGCACACCCCACTCTAGCCTCTCCTCTCTTGCTTTCTCTCATAAAAAATTAGGGTTTAGGAAGGTTAACCCTAAGGGATAGCATGCCCAAGCCACACAAGCCCTAGCCTTAAGTTCTTGCCTCATGCACATGTGCTGAGCCTTGCTCAAGGAAATCCCATGTAATGATCTCTAAGGGTTTTGCCTAGGCTTCCTTAATTGTGAAGTGTATTCTTGAACCAAGATCCCATGCACCATAGGTGGAGGACACCCGGTTTGGGGTGTACAAAGTCCGTGGGGGTAACCTGAGGCAAGGTACCAGTTGTTTCATGATTTCGTGCTTTTGTTGCTTCTTTTGCTTTCTTATGTAATTTTCAGTTCTACATGATGAATGTAATTTTCTTTTAATAGCATGCAAGTGATAGGTCTTGGTTATTTCATTAAGTCAAAATTGTATTTTGGACACTTATAAGTGATCCGGGTGGCAATAAGTATAAAAGAGTAGAAAAAATTTTAATTGCTATTGACTTGCCCGGTCACATAGTTCATCTTTCATTGGTATCAAAGCTGGGAATTCTTGCTGCCATTTTATTTTATTTTTTATTATTATTGCTGTAATTTGATTCAAAGAGTCATTACCGCAAAGATTTTTCATGGCCAAACTCTTGAAATCAGAAAGATTCGATGGAAGCAATTACGCGTCTTGGAAGCATAAAGTGGGATATGTCCTCTTTGAGAGGAATCTACATGATACGCTTACCTAAGACCCTCCACCAGTTCCAAGAGGGAACGCATATGAGAGGCAACACGTAAAAGATGATTATTCTCAGTGGGAGCGGAAAAACATGCTTGCCAAGCATATATTGCTTGTTGCGATGCAAGACTCTTATGCATCGGAATATAAGAGTTTGAAGACCGCCAAAGCGATACATGAAAAACTGGATAAGGAATTTGTAGATCCTTCTTTGGTCAAGTAAACCCTAGCTCTAAAGAAGTAGCACGAGCTAAAGATAGCGGATGGAGCAAAAGTTGCAGATCATGTGCACGTGTTCTGGGCACTAGTACATGAACTCGAACCTATCAATATGAAGCCTCCCAAGCCCATGCAGATTTGTGACCTTTTGAACACTCTCCCAGCTTCTTGGGAGGTGTTTATATCATCTCTCTCTGCCCAAGAGAATACTCCCGAGTTAAAAGAACTTTATGTCCTTGTTAAGGCCGAGGAAAAGAGAAAAAGTGTGTGTGATGCACCCGCACCCCATGATGCGGTGCATGTGGCTAACTTTAAGCCTAATGCGCCAAGTTTTAAGAAAAAGGGTAAGGGCAAGGGTAACTTTATTAAAAACAAAAACAAAAATAAGAAAGGGGAGAGAGAGTGCTATAAGTGCGGTAAAGTGGGACACAGCTAGATTTTGCAAACAAAAAAGAAATAATGCCGGGGAGAATAAAGAAAATGCTTGTGCTGTATTTGAATCTATGCTTGTTGATCCCAAGGATGCTAGTTGGTGTTTTGACTGGGGTGCTACAGCCCATGTGTCGAACACCACGAAAGGATACCGCAACCCATGGACCCCTGGAAAGCAGTTTATCTACATGGGTGGAAATCAGAAGACTGAGATCTTGGGCGTTGGGGACTATGTTATGAATCTTAAATGTGGGGAACGATGATATTGAAACAAATACCTTATGCTCCCGAAATGAGAAAGAGTTTGATCTCAGTCTCAAAATTGGCTAAAGTTGAATATTTCACCATTTTTGTTGCTGATAAGGTGACTGTTAAAACTCGTGGAGAAGTCTTTATGACTGATATGTTAAACAATGGTTTGTTTGAAATTGAAATAAAGAATCGAGTTGCTTATGTCTCATCCCCAGAATGTGAGAATGATGCTTATTTGAGGCATATGAGATTAGGGCATATTTATCATAAAAGAATGGAAAGATTAAGGAAGGATGGTTGATTGGAAAATTACAAAAGGGGTTTTTCTAAAGTATGTGAATCGTGTGTGCAAGGAAAATTGGTAAAGAAACCCTTTACGAAAGATCAAAGAGCTTCTGACATTGTAGAAGTTATCCACAACGATATATGTGGTCCATTAATGTGGCAACCAAAGGCCACAAGAGATATTTCATCACTTTCATAGATGACCACTCGCGTTTTGACTATGTTTATTTATTGCATACAAAGTTCGAAGCCCTACATGTTTAAGGAATATAAAGCCGAGGTAGAGAACCAACCCAATAAGGAAATAAATATAATAAGAACAGATAGAGGAGGCGAGTACACTTCATAGCTATTTAAAGAGATGTCTGTAGAGCATGGCATAGTTCATCAATTACCATGCCCTATACACCTCAACAAAATGGTGTAGACAAGAGATGAACAAGGACCTTAGTAGAGATGGTGCGGAGCATGATGGGGCATGCAAAGATCTCCCTAGAATTCTGGGGAGAAGCAGTATTAAAGATAAGGTATATCCTCAACTAAACTCCCACAAAGGCAGCCCCACTTACTCCACACAAAATATTCACTGGTCGTGCTCTCTCCCTTGACCATCGTAGAGTATGGGGATGCTCGGCCCATGTCCTAATCCCACACCAAAACCAAACCAAACTTGATTCCAAAACCATCAAGTGCATCTTTAAAGGATACCGAGATCATGATAAGGGGCTATCGTTTCAACCTAGAGAATGGAGCACTCTTAGATAATAAGGATGCTGCTTCTTCGAGGATGAGTTTCTCGAAGCAAGATGTAATCACAAGAAAGTTGATCTCTTTGAGATGACCAGTGACAGGGTTGAAACTCGAGAACCCGAACCACAAACCCTTATGAGAAGCAACCGAATTAGAAGACCACCTGATTTCTTCTCCCATCTGGGGGAACACTATGAAAGAGTTGGAGAAGAACCTGACAATGAGCCTTCAACCTATAAAGAAGCCTTATCCAGTCCTGAAGAACCCAATGGGAAAAAGCCATGAATGAAGAATACCTCTCCATTATTCAAAAATGGGTTTGGGATTTAGTGCCTCTACCATATGACCAAAAGTCTATAGGATGCAAGTAGATGTTAAAAAAAAAAAATTGAACTCTGAAGGAAAATTAGAGAAATACAAAGCCAGACTTGTAGTCAAAAGGTTCACCCAAAAGGAAGGGATAGACTACAATGAAACATTTTCTCTAGTTGCTAAATTTGCATCCATTAGGATCTTGATTGACATAGCAGCACATTTTGACATTGAGCTCCACCAAATGGATGTTAAAACCATAGTTATTGGAAACGCCTGGGAACCCGTATCGTTTCAAGAACCGGAATCGCGGAATCATGCCTGGCCGGAAGTTTCCCGTTGTAGGAATCGTTGTCCGTACAATAGGAATTGCTGGGAATGAGATTCCTAATTTTCAAGAATCGAGTATCGATCGAAATAGGTCCAAGTTTCATCCACAAATGGAATCGAGATTCTGGCCTCCTTGAAATCGAGATTCCCATGCCCCTAGGTTCGACGCTCCAAGTGTCAAGTTTCATAAATATGCAGAATCGAGTTTTCGTCATCTATGGAATCTAGTTTTCGACTCATGCAGAATCGAGTTTACATCATATATGGAATCAACTTTCCGACGTGTGGAATCGAGCTTCCATCATTTATGCAATCGTGATTTTAACATATTTGGAATTGAATTTCCATCATCTATGGAATCGTATTTCTAACATATTTGGAATCAAGTTTCTGAAGTATATAGATCAGAGATCCATGCTGGTTTGAGATCGAGACTTACAAAAGCGGAATCGAGTTTCCGATATCACTTGATTCGAGTTTCTGACATATGTGGTACATAGATATGTTGCTGTGTAGAATCGTGATTCTAACATATTTGGAATCAAGTTTTTGAAGTATTGAAGGGGCGAGTTGGTCAGGTGTCACTGGGTAGACTTGTTAGACATTAGAAGTACTGCAATACCATTTAGGAAGTGTCAAGTGTCACTCCATAGATTGTTTAGACATTAGAGGAGTTTGGGTTTTCTCAAGCTCAAGCCATGACGGCGTGTGGTATGGGGCCTGTAGGCAGTGTTGTAGCTACAAGGCTGCATGTTGTGCATGAAGCAAAGATGGTGGCATCGACATGTGTTAGTGTATCATCTGCAGGAGAATTAGTGTATCATCTGCGGGAGAATGTGGTTGGCAAAGCTAGCACTAGAACACCAACTCGCCCCTTCAAGAGAATGAACTATCAAATTTAAATATTTAGAGTTTTAAAGTACTAACTACTAAACATGACGGTGATGTCTTTTGCAGGTAACAAAGACGGTTATAACTTAATAACTATCGGACCATTTGAAGTTTAGATTTTTTCGAATAGATTTTTTGAAACTAAGAGGACGTGACCATGTGATTATTAAGAGTTATTTAGAGTTAAGAACTTAAGACTAAGTATTCCACATCTTTACCCTCATTAAAAAGTACACAACTCAGTTTGTTACTTTTGCACTAAGTTTTTTCAACAATATTTTTTGTTTAGGAGAACATCTGTTTTATGTGAATTCCATTTTATTTAATTGTTTAAGAGAAGCAGTCCCTACTACACCAAAGCATCAAATTATCTCGAGGTGGACACCTAATCACAAGGAACAAGCAATGATCTTATACTCGATCTTTTTCACCTAATCACAAGATACAAGATGCAAATATTTTTTACTCATCTTTTTCACAACTATTGACCACTCAATAAATGTGAAATGTAATCCACAAAGAGATTGTAAGTCAGAATTTTATAATAATTCATACTTAAATATTCCACATCTTCACGCTCATTATGACAGGGCATATAACACTGTAGGTTTGTTTTGCACTATGATTTTTTCATAATAAATTTTATTTTTTAGAACATCATTTATCTTTGAAACCATTTTTTTTGTTTAGGAGAAGTCCCTAGTCCCTACGACACCAGAGGGTCAAATTTTTTGAGTGGGATTATATACAAGTTACAGGATGCAATTTTCTTTTTCTCATTTTATTCACTACTATTGACCAATAAAAAATCAAGTGTACTATGTTTGATTAAGTGTAGGACGTAATCCACTGAGAGATTGTAAGTCAAAAGTCAAAAGAATCGGAACTTTAAAATAAGGGTGCGGTTTGCATATAAATGCATCCTTAACTCTAGAGTTCAGGTTGAAGCAAATCACCACGTTAAAGTATTTCACCAACATGTGGACTGCGCACTAAGACAAGGGAACACTATCGCTTACCAGTGGCCTTCCCTTTACCCAAGATAGTGTGATTGTCAATGTGATATTGGGTTCCCCCATAATGATTGGTGTTCTTGCCAAAATGGTGGGATCAGTATATGTGGTTCTTGTGACTCTATTTATTAGAGGTTTGGTCTGAGACACTCTGAGACAGAGAGTGAAACCCATTATTGTTATGTTTTGTTTGTCTTTGCTTTTTATATGTTTTTAGTTTCTCCCTCCATGAAAGCAAGACAGCAAAAGAGAGAGAAAGTCCATTAAGGAGAGAGAGCGAGGATATAAAAATAAAAAAAATCGAAGAGGCATAGCAAGGGAGCGAGAGAGAAAGAACGGCGATGGGTGGAGAGAGAGAGTAGAGAGAGATCGACCAGCTGTGGAGGACAAGAGAAGAGAGAGTAGAGAGACGGTTACTAAGAATTAGCATAAGAAAAAAATTTCAAGAAATGCACTGAGCAAATACATGGTAGACGACCCATGAAAAATTAAAGAAAATGGGTACAAGTAAAAAATTTCAAACAAGACAACTCAGTACAAAATTTCATTAACAAATGCTTATTGAAATGAAATGACCAAATACATGCAGAGCTCTGAATAAAGTTAAGATAGATGACCCATGAAAAAAAGGAAAGTGGGTTCCTAAAAAAATAAAGGAAAAATAGAAAAAACAAAACTAGATAACATAGAAGGAAACAACTTTATGTGTTTCATATAAAAAAAAGAGTAGTGATCCTATAGGACCCTTCCACAGATAGTGGCGTGAACCGTCCATCTTAACTCAAATCAGAAGTTAAAATTTAGCACGTTAACTTCATTTTCTTTTTCTCCCATAAGAAGTTCAGTCCACCGTACAACTTGTCCCTGTAGAAGCTATTTTTTTTTTTTAACTTTTGGAGAGAGACAGAGTGAGTAAAGTATCAGAAGAATCATCCCCTTGGAAGACCAAAATGAGGAAGAAGACATCTCGCTGGTTTCTCTCTCCTCAACGCCCTACGACCGGTTCCTTACGTTCAAGAACACAACCAATCTAACCTGCAAAGGGACAAATTGCTCTATCGACAAGCAATTTACATGCAGAAGAAAACCAGCTAATGATGGATTGTACAAATCCAATGAAAACACCGTTCCCTCTAAATTTTCAAGTTCAAATCTGTCTCCAATTAATATAAAAGAGTAACATCAGTAGAGAACAAGACGGGACAGAAGAACTGATAAACAATTCATTGCTTCCTCTCCTTAATGAGAATGAATCCTTTAAACCAAAGATTGATGGTTTTTCTGAGTCCATGAATTTCTGAAGGAGTTTGTGAGGGCCATGATAGTCCCAAATCAAGTTTTTCTTCTGCAACTTTGAGTGGAGGTGAACGGAAAATTCTAGTGAATGTTGCCGGAAAATCTCTGCATAATTGGTGGCATTTTGCTAAGAATCCAATGGAAAAACCTATCATTTGGCCTGCTAAATGCCCTCTTCCGCATATTTGACGGATGACTCTCTTCCCAGTCCCATTAGGAGTAGGTAAGAGACTTCGACCAACATCATAGAAGTTTCTGCCACCTCGACCACCACGACCTATGTTATTTCCTCGAAAACTATTGGAATTCTATGCAGCATTTCTCTTGTTAGTAACAAGGATAACGTGGTCTCATTACTGGAAGACAAGTTTTGAGCCTCTTTGCAAAAGAGCAATGCCTCATGTTGTAGCGACATTGGTAGAAGGTTGGCAACAAAAGGGAGATAATCCCTTGTCATCAAGGAAGTCGAACTCATTTAGGGCTATCCAAAAAGTTCTATGGTCTTCACCCAACCCTCATAGTGCTATTGGAACTTGTCTTATCTTCAACAAGTAGCTAATTATTTGCTAGTTGGTTGCATATTCCCTTTATCTTGTTTTAAATTCAGATACCGACATCTTCCCCTTCCTAAAATCTTGAAATTCAAATTTGAATTGCATAACACAAGCCTCTGATTCTTGACAGTCAAACTAACTTAAGGTTATCCAAAAATCATATATTGTAGGTAGATTCACCTCTTGACCCAAAATTTCTTCAGACAAGGTTTAATTAATCCATCCAAAAAGATTTTGATCTTTAGCGAGTCATTCTTCAGAGGCAGGATTGAGCATTGTAGTGGTCCCTTTCGTTTCATCTGAATTTGTGCTTTCTTCAACAATGTATTCTGGTGGTGACCTATACTGGATCCATCCAAATGGCCATACAGGCATTGACCTTTGATGAAGGGAGCAACAGTTCCTTTCAAGACAATAAAATTATCAGTGTGTTTAACTCAGACATATTGAGGATTTGGGAATGAAAAGGAATTAGAACTCAAAGATTATCCCATGGTGAGAAAAATGGACTCGGATTATAATCGCACCAGATATGAAAAAAGGAGAATAAGAGGTCTATAGAGAATGAGAGAATCTAGAGATAGACTATAAGAGAATATAGAAGGGGGTTGGAGTGGAGAGCAAGAAATAGAGTAGGAGAGAGAAAAGTAGTTAGGGTTTTGGACTAGATTTCAAGAACCGAAAAGGAGAATAGCAAAAGCAGTATTATAGATTCCAATCAAGAGTTTTGTGGCTGAAATATGAGGCTTTGAAGGAAAGAACAGCATGTGAACAGTGATGTGAACAGTAACGTGAACAGTAATGTGCATGGCGACATGAACAATAGTGTGAACACTATGGAGGAAATATGAGATAGAAATACTAGGGTTTAGGAAGGATGAGAATATGATGAAAGAAGGTAAAGAAAGATTAGGGTTTAGAGAAGGAAGAGATTATGAATCTTCAAGAAAGAAATATAGGTTACCTTGATTAGAGCTGATCACATTGAGAGCATATTCAAACCTCCTCTGATACCATGTTAACTTTATTTATGTCGACAAATCTTGCACCTGGAACACAAACAAGAGGAAGACAAGAGAGAGAAGACAAAGTGGCATGCTACGCTTTAGCCTAAACAGAACTGGAGTACCATGCCCAGGATAATGAATCCTTATATTAAATGAATGGTGTTACATTAGGGCAACAGCTTTACAAAAATGCCTTGTACACGTAAATATTTCCAAATACAAGAAAATTCAAAGATAGGCATAAAACAAGTCTTCTTACACCTGCCTAGGTGGAGCCTTGCACTTTCGAAAACATTGATTGTGAACAAAAAAAAACTGTAGTTTTGTAATTCATAATGTCATCTACACTTTTTGACCTCGTAATGTCACTTACATTGTCATCAACAACCATTAATATACCAACCCTATTTTTGCATGGTTGCACAATTGCTCCTTCATTAACAATAATTGTCCCTAAATTGCCATGGTATACACCGTATTAGTTGTTTCAATGTGGAGGAGTTTTACTTTTTTCAATTTCCAAAGTAACAAACCTCACTAAACTCCATGCAAAGATTCGTAAACATTTGGCCACACAAATCCATGTGGAAAATTACATTTTGACCCTTCCACTAATCATATTTTTCCCAAGTAATAATCATCTAGAGGTTGCTATTGGCTTCCAGCCTCAAGGATGGAATATCAACTGTCTTTCTTGAGTCAAAAGAAACAAAAATATCATGCTCAAATCCAATGAACATATAATGAGATTTCCTAAAACTTCATAATAACTTATGTCATATATCCTCATAAAAGACGAATATTCCTAGGTAGACACCATATGATTTTGTGCCATATTTTTTAATTTGAATTTTTCCTTTTTTAATATTTCATATTACTATTTTCAATCTCCCATCCACTAATATCTCAGATATCTCAACATGTTAACAAGCTAGGTATGAGTCACGCCGATCCTAACCTACTCGACCATATTAGGACTTGGACATGGTCAAGTGCAGGTCCACTAGACCTACACCTGGACCTGCACCCAACCAACAAGTTCGGATGAGGAGCCCTAACCTAGACCCCCAAATGGGAGATATTGGCGTTTGTCACCTTTAGAGCCTGAAAGAGTATGTAAATAAAAATTATAGTGTACTACACACTTCAATGGGAGTGTGTGTTGGTTGACTGACCTAGGGCTAGGCGGTCTATGGCCCTGGTCATGGCCAAAACCCTTTACCTTTGGGTACATGGCACTACCAAAATGATCCCAGGAGGGTCATCCCTTGTTGAGATTGGAGAGAGCCCAAGTATGGTTTGTAGGCTAGGAGAGCTTCGTGATCTCCTGTATGCGGATGTAGGCATGTGATTGTGAGAGATGAATCCTCAACAAGCTTCTGCACAACATGTATACATGATAAATATATAGTGGGAAGCAATCCGTCAAAGGGATACATGTACATGTGCATAGAGAAGTCTCCCTTGCACTATAGTGATATGTGCGTGTGACTTCCTCTTAAGGGAGAGAACTTGTAATCCACATTTTGGGACCATAATTCCAATATTCATTAGCAAGCTTTGAAAAGCCAATCATGAGTCCCTGCATGAGATTGTAAGTCATGGGTCTCGTTGGATTGGTTTAAGAAGATAATCGAGGATCATGATTACTGGGCAGGGTGCAATGCCCTGACAGTCACTATTCTTGACCCCTTGGTACAACTCCACTTCCTGAAAATTTGGTTCTGCTTAAGAAATGATTTTATGATTTTTAGACATTTTTAAGAAAGTTTAAAGTCATTTTCAACAATTAAAAACCCTAACAGGGTGTTTTCATAATTTTCAAATATCTCTGAGGCATTAAGGGACCTAGTGGGGGGCCAAGGCCCCAACACCACAAGGTGGCAGCTCCACAGGGGTGTGGGCTATGGGGCTTGCATGGCCCACACGTCTAACCTAGTGAGGACGCATGTTTTTTGCATTTTTGTTAATGATTTAAGCTGTCTTTTAATAAAAATGTTTTATTAAAGAAGGAAACCTAATGCGATCTTTGAAAAAGATTGTGTCCATATTTTGTAGTAGTAGAGAATATTTTAACCAAATCTTTTTGGCTTTGAGTTCCTACAATCTTTTGTGAGAGAAAAGGAATTTCTAGCCAAAATAGAAGGTGTGTGGTTTATTGGTCTTACCACAGGTTGACTAGAAGTGGATGGGGATTCAGAGGATAAGCTTTCTAGATTCCTCTCTTAATCATGATGGCTGATTCATGGGATTGATGGCTCAGATTTATTTCTCTTTCACCTCTCATATTAGCTAGGAGTCCCATGGCTAAGATTAATTCTAAATCCGATAGGCATACCTAGACCCTTTTGAAGGCTATAAATAGAGGGCAGACCCCCCTCATTCTCATTCATCTGAAATTTTCCAGCCTTTATCTCCACGGGCCCCTCTCTATCCCTCTCTCTCCTCTCTAGGTCCAAGGGGGTGGCATGCACCACCGTAGGGAGCTTGGGGTGGCACACCATCCACAGATATCATAGAGGGCATGCCCAGCTCATTCTAAAAAAAGGCAACTCAAGGTACACTGCCCATGTATCTAATACCAAGGATGGCTTTAGAAACTTCACGCCTATTGCCTAGGGGTACTAGCATATCTTCATGGGTGGAAATCACAAGACCGAGATTTTGGATATTGGAGATTATATTCTTAAGCTAGAAAATGGAAAGAGCACGGTCCTAAGGCAAACTTGTTATGCTCCAAAGATGGAGTTTGGTTTCAATCTCTAGGTTAGTTAAGGCAGGATACCCCACCATTTTTACTGGCAACAAGGTGGAAGTGAAATTAGAGAAAGAATTAGTCATGAATGGTCTACAAGATAAACAGATCCTTTTCAGTTGCAGTAAAGGAGTCTATATCTAATACCTTGTGTTATAATGATGATGATTCATTCATATGGCATATGAGATTGAGGAACATAAATCATAAGAAAATGGAGAGATTAAAGAGAGAAGGACTACTGAAAAACTTGAATGGAGACTTAACCAAAGTTTGTGAATCATGTGTTCAAGGAAAGTTGGTTAAGAAATCCTATACAAAAGCTTAGCTTTTTAGAAGAACTCCATAGTGAGAGTTGTGGACATATAAATGAGGTCACTAAGGGTCAGAAGAGGTACTTTATCACTTTCATTGATGACAACTCCCCTTTTGGGCCATGTATATTTACAATGAGTAAAGTCAAAAGCCTTTGACTGTTTCAAAGAATACAAAGATGAGGTAGAAACCCAAACAAACCAGAAAATAAAAGTGCTTAGAACCGTTAGAGGTGAAGAATATTCCTTACCACTATTTAACAAATTCTATACCTAGCATGGTATCATACACCAATATATTATACACTACACTCCCCAACAAAATGAGATAGACAAGAGACGCAATAAGACTTTGATAGAAATGGTGAGGAGCATGATGGTATTGCTATTCTCTTCCTAGATTTTTAGACAAAGGCAGTTTTGACAACCAGTTACATTATTAATTAGACTCCCATAAAGGTTGTCCTACCAACTCCTCATGAGATTTTCACAAGTCGTGCTCCGTCCCTTGACCCCCTAAAAGTATAGGGATGCTCTATTCAAGTCCTAATACCTCATCAGAATAGGACAAAATCATAACACAAGACCGTTAAGTGCATCTTCATAGGATACCCACCACATGGTAAGGGACACCAGTTTTACAACCCTGACATGTGTTGTTCTCGAAAGTAGGGATGCCCATTTCCTTGAGGATGAGTTCTTTGAAGGATGAGCCACTCACAAACAAGCTGATTTCTATGAGATAATGAGTGACGCGACATAAGCCCAGGATCGCGAACCACCTCATCCTAAGAGAAGTAACAAAATTTGGTGAAGACCTGATAACTTCACCTTCCGAAAGAGAATATTATGAGAGAGCTGAAGAAGAATCCTTACATGAACCTCGTTCCTACCAAGAGGCTATTACCTGTTCAAAAAAGACACAATGGGGAGAAGCCATGATTGATGAAATTAACTCATTCAAACATAACCAAGTTGGGACTCAGTGAACCTATGTCCCCAAAGGCTGCAAATGGATCTTTAAAATGCAACTGAACTTGGAAGGGAAATTAGAGAATTATAAAGCTAGATTACAAGCCAAGTGGTTTGGTCAGAAAGAATAAATAGATTATGATGAAACCTTCTCCCCTATAGCTAAGTTACCATCCATCAGGATCCTTATAGCTATAGCAGCTCATTTAGACTTTGAACTCCACCAAATTGATGTTAAGAATGCATTTCTAAATTGGGAGTAAGAACAAGATATTTACATTTAAAAACCATAGAGCTTCAAAGAGAAGGGAAAGAAAAACCTAGTGTATAAATTTTAGAAATCCCTTTATGGCTTTAAGCAAGCCTCAAGGTAGTGGTACGCAAGTTTCAAGGAACATTGTCAAAAGGTGGTTTTGTACTTAACCAAGAGGACTATTGTATATATGTCAAGGTCAATGGGAGTAATATTGTATTCATCTCCCAACACGTGCAGTAAGGTGGTGGCTGGTGATGGTGGGCGGGAAGTGAATGCTCTGGTGGGTGGGTCTTGAATGCCTGATGGTGTCTGGTATCTTGAATGCTTGATGGTACCATAGTTCACCTGATGTCTTCCGTATCCTTCTCTGGGGTCGATTGTTTCAAATAAGAAGTCATTCAAAGCTACATTTTTTACCCATGACTGAACATGGAACCCTTTTGCATTACATATCTTCGGGCCACAGTGTTTTAAAATGCGGGACGCGGCCAAAAGCGGTGAGGGGGGCGATGCGACGATGCGGCTCAATGCGGTCCGGATGCAGGTGCATCGAGACGATGCGGTTAATAAATATAAAAAAATTCTAAAAAATCTAAAACAGTAGGTTAATACATAGAAAAAAAATATGGAGGTGATATATGTGATAGTAGGTATTTTAGTTTACTCATTAACTACAAAAATATTAGCTGTCGAAGATTCTGTATCCACCATCCCCTGATAGAAACTAGAAACTTGAAACTAGCTTCATAAAACATTCAACAATCAACAACCATAAGCACAAATTTGCAACCACAAACTTTAAAGTTACAAAATAGTGATACTACAAACCAAAAAGCATGTCTCCATGAAGATTAAAGAGTTTTGAAGTCAAGCTCAAGAAGAGTTAATCGTTAATACAATCATCCATTCATCATAAAAGTCATCTTGAGAGATAATTTTGAAGTCAATTTTTTCACGGCCTTTGAAACCCCCGATTTCTTGTCACAAATTCATCAAAACTTCCCCAAATCAACAACCAAAAGGTTCAAATCAAGATCCAATTATCAAACAATCCCCAAATCCAAGATCTCAATGAAAAACAATTTCTGCCTTTTTTTTTTTTTGATTAATTTGATCCTAAAAAAGCCACAAAAGTGGCTGTAAATGCTCGCTTAGGGGGTTTCATACCCCCCAAACTATTTCCCCCAATTTTTTATGGTCAAAAAGACCATTTTACCCATCCCCAAGGGGCGCAATCGCAAATAACATCGCGCAACAGTATGCGATCGGATGCGCTATGCAGCTCTGATATGGCACATATGCGCCTGCATACCTCCAAACCGCATATGCAGTCTTTCCCGATGCGGTGCCCACCGCATACCGCTTGATGAGACTGCATTTTAAAACACTATCTGGCCAACAAAAGAACCAAAAGATAACCCGAGAACTACACAGAGAAAGATAAGAGCAATGGAAACCAGTATCAACAGTTACCTATAATATTGGCCGGGGCACTCACGTAGAATCCCCGCAAGTCTCTGATAAAGATCCCTAAGAGTACTTATTTGGGCTTTGGCCTTCTTAAGTACCTCTAACAAAATAATCCTTAACTTCAATAAAAGTTATCTCATGAACAAAACCCAAGCATAACCATAAGCAACAAATGGAAGGAGCATACATGTATATCTATCAATGCTTATCAACAAAGAAAGAAACAAAAACACCCACTCAGGAAAGCATGTGTGTTTGTCTACAAAGTAAAGTACTAGAAAAGGTGAGGAAATTTTTTGCTAGGAGCCACCAGCATTTTCTTGATTTCCTAGAGATGAGAGACAAGTCGAGAAATATGTAGCAGAAAGTCATAAACTTATGATCATCCCTGACAAATTGCCTCAGAAATGTATGAGACAACCCACTGAAGGACAGCAATATGTGGATGGTGCGGATCAGAGACCCGAACTGACTGACAATGTGTAGAAATGTGCGATGTCAGGTCATTTGTGGTAAGGTACACAAGGGAGCCCACAAGTTGATGATAGGTGGTAGCATCAAGAATAGGGTCATCATTGTGGCAAAATTGTTTCACATTCAACTCCAAGGTATCTATGCTCTTCTGTTCAAGAAGGCAGGTAAAGCAGGCAAGATTGTGAGTCTAGAACCTGAGCGCTACCAAAATCTCAAGACAAAGAAAGTAGAAAACTACCATCCTCCATTTAAATTAGCCCTGAAGTTGCGCTTTCACATTGTTACTGCCATGGATATCAATGCCTGAAACTAAGATACCATCAATACACTAGAAGCATGCAAATATCATGCTTAGAGTTTCATATGAATAAGCAGGATGCAAACCACCATGTGTCACTACATTAGAGTAGATAATGTAGCAAAGCTTATCAAACCGTGCCCAAGGTGCCTGCCTGAGACCATAAAGTACCTCACAAAGTTTGCATGCCAAAGGTGAAAACAAGAGAAGTGTAGCCTTGTGGTTGCCTCATGGATACAGCTTTCCATAAATCAGCATTCCGAAAGCATTCCTTAACAACATCTGCCTCACTGTCCACTCTTGAGCAGTAATGAGAGCCAGCAAGGTACAAAGCATAATCAACTTTGCCACAGGCGCAATTGTTTCATCAGAGTCAAACCCCACGCATACTGTGGCAATAGATGCGCCTGTTTCTGTCATGCGTACCATCAAACATTTGCTTGAACTTATAAGTTCATTTGCAGCCAATGGATTGCTTCCCAATAAGCAAAGAAACTGGAGTACAAGTGTTATTAAAATCAAGACTTGCAAGGTCCTCTTGCATAGCTCGATGCCACCATGAAAGTTGAACGGCCTGGGTGAAGGACCAAGAAGGATCAGCATGGAGGGCTATAAAACAGATGTATGACGAAGTAACCTAACAACAGACTATATCAAATGATCAAGAGGAATTGAGAGTCTACAAGAACAAAATACCTCTTCACAAAGGCCATGACTCACCAACGTTGTGCCTAACTAGTGAATTAACTGATGCTCTGCACATGGCCACATCAGATATGGGAGGGGAGAGGGTGGGAGTGATGTAATATTTATATGGTTGTAAATCAGGGTGAATCAGGAATTTAATTATTGATTAAAGACACATTACCTTTTTGTATTTGAGAGGGCAATTACGAACATGCCTAGGTTCCTGGTACCTAGTTTGGGCTAGAACTATTATTTTCTATTAATAAGGGGGGCTAACAGGCCTAATTGTACCATATGGCCCATTTGGACAAATCAAGTTTTGGGAAACGTTATTCTTTTTCCCTCCAATTTAGGAGTGAAAAATGGCTCAGTTTGGTCCACTCCACTATTCTAGGGATACAGAATTTTGTAACCTGCTTATCAACAAAACACCATCAAAATGCCCCTAACCGAGTACAAAAATAAAAGGAAAAAAAAAAGGTTTTTTCCCATTCATAAATTACTCCCATGCTTATTGGAAACATTCAGCCTTCCAAATGGGACCTATATAAATACCTTTCTTAGGAATGAGAATGACTTGAGTTGTCTTCTCCACAAAACCCACCTACTCCTCTTTGACTGTGCTTTTCCCTTTCACAAGCACACTTCATATCAAATTCTGTAACTAGCTATGCACAGTTTGTTACAAAGGTCCTTGAAACAAACAAGCCATCAAAAGAATGCAAAGCTATGTTGTCACGCAGCAAGAATTTACAATACTAATATTCCTGAGATGTGACAGTCAAAACATATATACATCTCTTGATAGGACAAATTTACAGTGGTGAATTCTTACAAAGTAACAAAAGAAAGTTTAAGCACGACTACAATATCTTCCAGAGTTGATCCTGACGAGCACTCAAAATAAAACCGCAGTTATCTTGAAAAAAATGTTTACCATAATTTGATGAGTTTGGCTACTCAGTAAGTGATCATCATAATCCTAAAAATAATCATGGTTGAAAGATATCAATATTTTCAAAAAGAAGATCTATTAACAAAAATGCATTAACAGTTTCACTTTCAAAAATGCATAATTAAGTATCATCTGAATAATTGAAATGCATATAACATTTTAACGGCAGTGCATAATTCAAAGGATTTCACAAATTACCCTATATACCCCATCAGCGCCCCGATGGGTCCACTTAATCCTGATCGACGTCTCAGATAGGTCCACTTAATCCCTGCAGGTCCACTTATACCTCACCGGCGTACTGGATGAGTCCACTTAATCCCTACCGGCGTACCGAATAGGTCCACTTATACCTCACCGACGAGCCGAATGAGTCCACTTGCATACTTAAAGTATTTCTAAATCTCTTTAAACATTCGAAAGCAGCAATATCATGCACTCAACATATCACTGAAATTATTAATATGAATTTCACTGAAACCATTAATAAAAGTCACTTTCAATAACATTTCAAAAGTAACCAGTCAAATATTTTGGGTTCAAATTTAGAAAGCTAGCAGTTCGTAAAGACATTCTAGCATAATTTCCAATCTAATATGTTAGAAAAACTCTTATAGAAATTCAAGAATACGGAATTATCACAATTTATGGGATGTTAATTTGTAAATAAACATTTCACAGACAATGCTATAATCAATTGCAAAAATATCAGTTTTCAAATAATGAGGCAGTCATTTGCACATGAAATTTACAAAGTCTAAATATTCAAAAACAATAGAAAGAAATCTCACAATTTTACTAAAAGCAGAAATATCACATTTATTTTTAATAATTTTACAGTATCTAAAATTTTCTAACAATAGACAAGATAAATAAATAAATTTATTTTTCTAAGAATTTACAGCATTTAAGATTTTTAACATATATAAAATATCACAATTTTATTAAAAAGATTATTTTTCAAAATAATGAGGTTGCTTGCGCATAAAATTTATCGCGCCTAAAATTCATGATAATAAGCAGAAGTAACTATTTCATTTCATTTTTAAAAAGAACGGATTATTTTTCAAGATAATGAAGTCACTTACCTAAAATATTTGAGAGGGAGCTTTTGATAAAAATTCAGCTAAAGAGAGAGATAGCTCACTGCGTTTCGACTAGAGAGAGAAAGATCTCAAAAATTTTCTAGGGTGGGAGTACACGCCTCTCCTATTTAAATTCTTAAGATACCTTATTATATTATCTTATTAAGTTACACCTCATACATGAGGTGTAACAATTATATTATACCTGAACGTTTAAAGCCCACGTCCACTAAAGGACGTGGCAAGGCAGCAAAAACTTAAACCAAAAGCTTTTGAAAGTAGTGATGGTCCCTAAGGACCATCATGCTCATATGGACCATCACTTATTAAAAGTTTCCCTTTTCTTTTCTTTTTTTTTGAAATTTTAGGATTATTACATTCTTCCCCCCTTGAAGAAATTTAATCATCTAAATTTTTGTACCTGATTATTGAAAAAGATAGGGATATTTTTCTCTGATGTCGTCTTCTCGTTCCCAAGTCGACTCCTCTCTTGAATGGTACTGCCATAATATAAGGACCAAAGGAATCTCCTTGTTGTGCAACACTTGTACCCTTCTATCCAGTATCAAAATTGGCTGCTCAATGAAGGATAGGTCCTTCCTGATCAGTAAGGGTTCATATTTCAAGATATGGGATGGGTCGGGCTGATATTTTCGTAGTGATGATACATGGAAGATATTATGGACGTTTGCCAATTCGGGTGGTAAAGCAAGTCTATAAGCGACACCTCCGATTCTTTCCAGGATTTCAAATAGTCCGATGTAACGTGGGCTCAGCTTTCCTTTCTTGTCGAATCTCATAATGCCTTTTATTGGTGAGATTTTAAGGAAAACTCGATCACCTTCCTCAAATTCAAGATCTCTCCTTCGATTATCGGCATAACTCTTTGCCGACTCTGAGCTATCTTGAGCCTTTCTAGAATTAATGTTATCTAATCTGTGGTTATCTGGACAATTTCTGGCCCCAAAAGCTTTCTTTCACCAACCTCATCTTCATATGGTACCATATGAATACTGGCTTGGAAGCTATTATTATAAGCAAACTCAATCAGGGGTAAATGCTCATCCCAATTTCCTGTAAAGTCAATGACACAGGCCCTCAGCATATCTTCCAAGGTTTTGATGGTCCTCTCCGATTGTCCATCAGTTTGGGGTTAAAAGGCAATGCTAAAGGTGAGTTTCGTCCCCATGGCTAACTGTAGCCTAGCCCAAAATTTAGAGGTAAACCGAGTATCCCTGTTCGATACAATACTGACCGGAACTCCATGCAACCGCACTATTTCCTTAATGTACAACTGGGCCAGTCGATCCAAAGTGTACGTCGTGCGAATCCGTACAAAAGAAAGACCCTCAGCTTATAACAATTGTAGAAGAGGTGAAGCTAAGAAAGAGAGACGAATTCTCTATATGTAGTGAGGATTTGCTAAGATTCAAAGGTCGAATTTGTGAGTGGACCTATCAGTACGCCGGTAGGGATTAAGTGGACTCATCCGGTACCCCGGTGAGGTATAAGTGGACCTACAGGGATTAAGTGGACCTATCTGGGACGACGATAGGGATTAAGTGGACCCATCAGGACGCTGATGGGGTATATAGGTGACCTACTTGGGACGCCAGTAGGGTAATTTATGAAATCCTTTGAATTATGCACTGCCGTTAAAATGTTATATGCATTTCAATTATTCGGATTATACTTAATTATGCATTTTTTAAAGTGAAACTGTTAATGCATTTCTGTTAATAGATCTCCTTTTTGAAAATATTAATATCTTTCAACCATGATTATTTTTAGGATTATGATGATCACTTACTGAGTAACCAAACTCATCAAATTATGGTAAACATTTTTTTCAAGATAACTGCGGTTTCATTTTGAGTGCTCGTCATGATCAACTCTGGAAGATATTGTAATCGTGCTTAAACTTTCTTTCGTTACTTTGTAAGAATTCGCCACTGTAAATTTGTCCTATCAAGAGATGTATATATGTTTTGACTGTCACATCTCAGGAATATCAGTATTGTGGTATTCATTGATGATATTTTAATTTATTGCAAGAATCAGAAGAAACATGAGCAGCATGTATGAATGGTATTGCAAATATTAAGAGAAAATATATTGTATGCCAAACTTAGTAAATGTGAATTTTAGCATGAACAAGTGACATTTTTAGGACATGTCATATCAAAGGAAGGTCTATCAGTTGATCCTTCAATGGTTGAAGCCGTTGTTAATTGGAAACAACCAAGTAATGTGACTGAAGTTCGAAGCTTCTTGAGATTGGCAGAATATTACATAAAATTTATAGAAGGATTTTCTCAAATTGCAACCCCATTGACTCGATTGACACAGAAAAAAATGTAATAATCCTAAAATTTCAAAAAAAAAGGAAACTTTTAATAAGTGATGGTCTATATGAGCATGATGGTCATTAAGGACCATCACTACTTTCAAAAGCTTTTGGTTTAAGTTTTTGCTGCCTTGCCACGTCCTTTAGTGAATGTGGGCTTTAAACGTTCAGGTGTAATATAATTGTTACACCTCATGTATGAGGTGCAACTTAATAAGATAATGTAATAAAGTATCTTAAGAATTTAAATAGGAGAGGCGAGGACTCCCACCCTAGAAAATTTTTGAAATCTTTCTCTCTCTAGTCGAAACGCAGTGAGCTCTCTCTCTCTTTAGCCGAATTTTTATCGGAAGCTCCCTCTCAAATATTTTAAGTAAGTGACTTCATTGTCTTGAAAAATAATCCGTTCTTTTAAAATGAAATGAAATAATTACTTCTGCTTATTATCATGAATTTTAAGCGCGATAAATTTTATGCGCAAGTGACCTCATTATTTTGAAAAATAATCTTTTTAATAAAATTGTGATATTTTATCTATGTTAAAAATCTTAAATGTTGTAAATTCTTTTATTTTTCTTGTCTATTGTTAGAAAATTTTAGATACTGTAAAATTATTAAAAATAAAGGTGATATTTCTGCTTTTAGTAAAATTGTGAGATTTCTTTCTACTGTTTTTTAATATTTAGACTTTGTTTTTGAATATTTAGACTTTTCAAATTTCATGTGCAAATGACTGCCCTATTATTTGAAAACTGATATTTTTGCAATTGATTATAGCATTATCTGTGAAATTTTTATTTGCTAATTAACATCCCATAAATTGTGATAATTTCGTATTCTTGAATTTCTATAAGAGTTTTTCTATACATATTAGATTGGCAATTATGCTATAATGTCTTTACGAACTGCTACCTTTCTAAATTTGAACCCAAAATATTTGACTGGTTATTTTTTAAATGTTATTGAAAGTGATTGTTATTAATGGTTTCAATGAAATTCATATTAATAATTTCAGTGATATGTTGAGTACATGATATTGCTGCTTTCGAATGTTTAAAGAGATTTAGAAATACTTTAAGTATGCAAGTGGACTCATCCGGTTTGCCGGTGAGGTATAAGTGGACCTATCCGGTACGCTGGTAGGGATTAAGTGGACTCATCCGGTACACCGGTGAGGTATAAGTGGACCTGCAGGGATTAAGTGGACCTATCTAGGACGCCGATAGGGAGGACACTGATGGGGTATATAGGTGACCTACTTGGGATGTCAGTAGGGTAATTTATGAAATCCTTTGAATTATGCACTGTCGTTAAAATATTATATACATTTCAATTATTCGGATTATACTTAATTATGCATTTTTTAAAGTGAAACTGTTAATGCATTTCTGTTAATAGATCTCCTTTTTGAAAATATTGATATCTTTCAACCATGATTATTTTTAGGATTATGATGATCACTTATTGAGTAGCCAAACTCATCAAATTATGGTAAACATTTTTTTCAGGATAACTGCGGTTTCATTTTGAGTGCTCGTCAGGATCAACTCTGGAAGATATTGTAGTTGTCTTTTGTTACTTTGTAAGAATTCGCCACGATAAATTTGTCCTATCAAGAGATGTATCTATGTTTTGACTGTCACATCTCAAGAATATCAGTATTGTAAATTCTTGGGACGTGACATACGTAGACTAGGCATATGAAGCCATAATCATCATCATATTCCTCTCCCATCATGGGTAGACAACCCAACATAATTGGAGGCCAGCGGGGAAGTTGGAAGAAGTAATTAGGGTTACACAAAGGAATAATAGTATCATGGCTTTGGACTTGCAACCACCTAAAACTGACACAATATATAAGAAGCCGGTGATCTAGATCGTAAATGTGATCTAAATTGGAAGCAAAAACCAGGTGAGTTCTGGTTTATGGTTGTGATCACCCGTGCAAGTCTAACCCAAGAGAGGACCTCCAACCTGGTAAGAAAAGAATGGCCAAAGGAGGCTAATCAAGATCAAGTTCTCAATGTAAGGACACATATTTGTAGACAAAAGTATTTGAGAAATATAGATGCTCTAGGTTTTGGGAGGCAGGAATTTTGCGTCAGAAAGATATATACATCTAAATGTATTAAGTTTGTAACTTCGCATATAAATGCTCTGAGTGGACTTGGCCGAGTCTTACACAGGGCCAAAAAGCCCTAGATAAATATAAAAATAAAATAAAATAAAGGTGATAAAGGTAAAATAAAACCAAAAGCAACCTTAAAAGATCCAAATAAGCTTTAGAAAGTACAGAAAAAATTTTGAAAACTTCAACGTATAGAAATAGGGATTATGGAAAAAACACTCACCAAATAAGCTTTAGAAAGTATAGAAAATTTTTTGAAAAATTCAAAGTATAAAAATAGGGATTATGGCAAAAACACTCACCAATCTCTATCAAAAATATCCAAATCATATTTTTATAAAAATAAAAAATAAAATTATCGAACAATCCCATATTTTTTACAATATTTTGGAATTCTTTCATATACCCTAAGGTGTGTACACAACTTGGGGTAACTTGGCCTCGCTCATAGGCCGAGTAGCTCATCTGAGCCGAGTGGACTAGCACAATCCTATAACATCGATCGAATTTAACATGCTTACATGTGTATCCAATGAAGTAATGAATTACTAAACCATCAATCAAATAAAAAATATGAATGGCAAACCCCAAAAGGATGCTTATTTCCCCAAAATAATTTCTAACTCGGAATCATAAATATCCTAACATTCTTCAAAGTTCAAATTTTTCAAGATGACAACAAACTAACGATAAACCCTATCCAGCCAGAACTGCAATCATAAATAAAATACAAAACTAGCAAGCTATGAAGGCATACTCAACGATCATTAAACAAGGAAGATGAAAATAATACTGAGCTAAGGTTGGAGTTTCACTAAGCACTAGGACTTAACACATGAAACAGTGGGTATGCATAAAACAAATGTTGGCATACTACACCATAACTTACCTGATCATTCCAGTAAATTTTTCTCTGACAGACTTTGGTCCAACACATGATATCAGCTGAAGCCACTCTAGCCATCACCTTCGTTACCTGCCAAAGGGAGCCAAAGTGTATAACACAGTTATTTATTTTTAACAAGAAAAATTTAGCTGTGATGCAAATCATAAGAAGAAAAGAAATAGCAAGTGCAAGAAATTTAGGTCCTGAATGCATTTTTATAAAGATAAAAAATATACATAAATAACAGAACATAAAGCTTATGGTTATCAATACCTAACAAATTCCATGATGTAGGGAAGCATCAAATGTAACAAAAGATAGAAGATATCTTAATCATTTTGATCCAGCTTCCAACTATTATGTGTTGGGGTTTTGTGGCTTTAAAGCCTATGAGAACATGTAAATAATATAATATAGTGGATTATATACTTCAGTGGGAGTATGTGTTCGTTAATTGGTGTAGGATTAGGTAGTCTATGGCTAGGTCACATCTAAAACCTTTTCCCCTAGACATATGGCACTACCATAGAGGGTTTTAGAGGATTTTTAGAGAGTTATCCCATGTTGAGGTAGAAGAGATGCCCATGGATGGTTTGTAGGCCAAGAGAACCTTGTAGTCTCCTATACGGTAATGTGAGCCTGTAAGAGTGAAGGCCTTCTGCAACGCATGTACATATGACAAAGCTATATATCGAGAAGAAACCCTTCAAAGGGATACATGTACATGTGCATAAAGAGAGTCCCCCTTGCACTATAACGATATGTGTGTGACTTCCTCTTAAGGGAGAACTTCTAATCCATATTCCGAGATTGTGATTCCAGCATTATTGGCCAACATTGAAGAGTCAATCATGAGCTCCTACATGAGACTTGGGTCAAGGACAGTCAATAACAATGGTTACTGGGTCTGGTGGAGAACACAGACAGTCACTTTGCTTCACCTATTGGTTCTACCCCACTTCTAGAAATTTTGTTTCACTATAAAAAATATTTGTGATTTTTAGAAAGTTTCTGAAATTTTTAAAATCATTTTAAGCATTGAAAAACCCTTAAAAGTTTGTTCTCGTAATTTTCAAAAATCTTTAAGGCATGGTGGGACCCATGTGAGAGGTCAAGGGGCGTTCCACATGTGGGTGTGGGACGTGAGGCCCACACATCCTAGACTAGTGAGGATGCCCACGTCTTTTCATTTTTCGCTAAGGATTACGTTATGTATTTTACTAAAGATGTTTTATTAAAGAAGGAAAACTTATTGAATCATTGAAAAGATTTAGCGACCATATTCTGCGGAAGTAGATAATATTTTGTGTTTTGAAAATATTCTTTCAAATTGTTTGTTTAAGACCAAATCCCTGGGAAAATCCCTTTCAAAGCTTCAGCGAATTTCATGAATCTGAATTACATCAGGCAGATCCTATTGATTTTGACTGAGCATATTGCACACGAAGCGAAAATGATCTCTTATATACAAAGTAATGCTTTCATCCACTATCAAAAATTGATCTAAGGAAATGGGCCCTGTTAGGGCTTAAACTAGAGCTTGCCAACTCTACCAGATGCTTCTTAAGATGCATAAAGAGATCATATCTAGAAATGACCTTATTTTTAAACCTGAATATATTGTAAAGAACCTATTATGGATCTTTGCATGAGATATAGCTACGAAAAGACCTCAAACAAATCCAAGTCCACTATTCTGGCATTTTATTAAGATTACAATTATAGATATCTCAGCAGAATTGATCCATAAACATGACTTCAGTCCAAAAAGTAGAACCTTGAAGTAGAAATGATCTTACACAGATAAAAAATAAATGTATTCTTAATTCCCATTTTAATTTTTCATTATAGTCCATTTTAACTAGGTTGGAATTGTAAATAAACCCTCAATTTTGACTGGGAAATCTTTGAAAATGAAACTCCTTTGCAGAGAATTGCACAGATAGGTTAACCTAATTCTCAAAATTTCATTCCATAGCATGCATGGGAGATCACTATGCTACCTTCCCAAGGATAAATCATAAACTTCAAGCTAATAATTAACTTAAGCAGGATTAAAAGGACTGAGGCAAGAAATTTCCATGTTTTCAATTTATTGTTTCAACCATCTAAAGACAGATCATTATAAGAAGCTCTAATGTGGAGGTATCAGGAAATCCAGTAAGCCTGAATTGCAGTAATTAGACATGAAAGGCTTCGTAATAGAAAGCAAACTTGAGCCTCAAAGAATGCATGAGAGAGAAGAAGCAAACATTTGAAAAAGCTTCATCATCATCATCATCCAAGCCTTATCCCAACTCTGTGGAGCCAGCTCATGTTCTGTCATTCTGCTCTATCAAGAGTCATACCCTCAATAAAACCATAAGTTGTCATATTTTTTCTCACTACTTCAGTGGGCCTTCCCCTTGCCCGTCTTATCGCCTATTGAAGCCACACCTACACTCCCCTAAATATATTCATTCCAAAATATATTCATTCTTGTCTTGTCACTCATCTATCTCAACTACACTCATCTTATGGGTATGTTGTTTCTTGACTACCTAACATTCTGTCCCACTAATTTTAAAATCTTTAAAATTTTGAATGCCTCTGTTTCCTAATATTAGTACCGTACAAAATTTTGCTGAAATCATGACCAAACCATATAAATAAATGTCAAAACCAGCTAAAATATTTTTAGGAAAGGTATGCAGCGTGGTTCAACAAGGATAAATGCAAGTGCCTAGAAAGCTTTTATACACACCAATGAGTCCTTTCAAAGAGGGATGCACATAATCAGAGATAGTGAAATATGCCAGGTTGGGATTGCCAAATGGTCTAGCAATGTTCAGTTAGATAACTTTCATAGATAGGCATTGGTGCCAAGGCATGTAATCCCAGGGAGGCAGGCTATTTTCAGAAGGATGGTATTTGCTATATCAGTTGATGCGACCACTTCGAGAGGGCATAAACTTTCCCCTCTCCATTTGCAGTCGTCCAAAGCTAGAATGAATGATTTCTTTAAGATCTACCACCCTTAACTCTATGGAGTTTTCCTAATTCAGGCATCTTGAGCCCCAAATTGTGGCCTGAAGTAACGTGAAATATTTAATTACAAAACGAAGTTGACTAGCTATTTAGGTTAAGGTTTAATTTAGTTAGGAATGTATGAGTCCTTCTGATTTTTGTGGTAAGTTTCTTCTTTCCAATTTAGGATTTACAGAAGTTTCCTATTTTTCGGAAAAGTTCTCAAAGAGCCCTAGTTTCCTCTTTCGATAGAAGAGTTCTAAAAGATGTTACCTTCCATATTTTGTAAAGGGAATAGTGCCCTAATTTATAAAGGATCGCCTTTCCTAATTTAGAAAATTTTGAATGTTTAGGAAGTCTAAAGATTACTTGGAATCTACGCCAAGTAAGATTGCAGGGAATATAATCCTAGAAATAGGTGTACCAAGCCATAGGCCATTCAGTTGAAGTTAAGAACAAAAATTTGAGTTCTTTCTTTTGGTGGCACGAGGCCATCTTTGGGGGAGTGGTTCATTCACGTCAAGGAGAGGCGCCTCAGCTCTTTTTGTCGAGAAATTTATTCTATAACTCTAGCTTAAGATTGGGAAAATCTCCACAGCAAGTTAGTCTTCTTTCCTTCTTGTGTACATCCCCATCCAAAATCCCCCATAACCAAATTCCTTACCCTATTCATCCCTCATCAAATCACTTCTTCGTAAGCTGTAATTCAAAAACTCATCACCTACCATAAGCTTCCAACCCTAAATTGGCTCTAATCTCGCCCCATTCCCTTCAAATTTTTCAATCACATTTGCTGGACCTGCAATTTTCTAGCAACTTTTCAACCGCCTTAACACCTTCTAACCTAACATTAGTTGCTGCAATGATTGTACCTAATCCTTCCCTATCACCTTACCTTTAACCCTACCTAATAAGACATTGAAACCCCCAGTCCTATTCAATCTAGGAGACCTCAATACCTCAACACCCTGCTGTCCTAAGCTTTTTAGGAAACGTACACCCTTTAGAGCTCCTAAATCCCAACATAATGAGAACTCCCAATCCAATCATTTAACCTTACTTCCTAAGCCCACTTCGCATGTCCCACTCATGTAGGAGCCAACGGGCCTTGGTCCTACATCATCCATAATGTGAAAAAACCTAAGTAAGAAAGAAACAGTCATATTATTAGAGCTAATGAACTTTTCTGAGAACAGCTATGTGAAGAGAGATAACATGAAGGATATGAGGATCTTAGAGCTGTGACCATTTAAAAGACCACCAGTCATGCCACATATAAGACTTAACTTTGCATAAAAGAGAGGGTGAAAACTTTCCTAAGGAGAGAGTTAAGAAAATCATAAACACAAGCTTGCAACATTTTCTTTGCTTGCAAAGGACATATAACTAATAATCAGCTTTCAAAACTTCGGCCTCATTTGCTTGTCGCCCCAAAACGCGAACTGGAACTTTACGGGTGGCCTTTTAGGCATAGTTTTGAAAAGCGGACCACCCAACGCCTAGGCCGCCTAGGCGGTTCAGAAGGCCTAGGTGCATCGCCCAGGCCTTGGCGGCCAAACTAGGCAGATATCCCTGGGCGCCCGCCTAGGCACCCAGGAACCCGCCTAGGGTTCGTGCCCCACCTAGGGGCAGAAATGCGACTCTTTGAGGGTATTTTTAGGTCATTTTTTTAATACTAAAGGGACAAAATTATGAATTTTAGGCTCATTTGAAACCTAAAACCCATTAGAGGCTATTTTAGAGAGAGAAAACCAAAAAAAAAAAAATTCTACTGAGCCACCGAGGTTCTGGACGCCTGCCTAGGCGCTGGGCGGCTTGGACCCCCCGACCGCCTAGGTGCCGCCTAGCGCTTCTTGAAACACTGCTTTCAGATGAGGGACCACTTGTGGTTTAGGTGGTCGCTTTGGGTGCTTCTTTAGAATCCCAATTTGTAGTTAGCGCACCAACAAAATGCCACTGGTTTGTAAGCGAGATGAAATTGAAAATACCAAGCTCAACCAAACTTGTAAAATAGTGTGTTTTGTGGGTGCTTTAACCACTTCTTGATGAAAATATGTATCAGTAACCAATTAGCACACACAAACTTTGCAAGGAGTGAAGAGCTTCAATCTCATTTGTTTTTGACATAGTTCTCAATTCAATGCAATGAAATTTTAAGTTTCTAAGAAATTAGAAAAAAGACCGACCAAAAGATATCATAGCCCCACACTAATAAAATTTTTGAGAAAGTCCACGCCAAATAAGATTACCTAAAGTGCAGAACTAAATGACCAACCATTCCCATTCTATGGGTTTGACATGGTTCCAATGCCATGCAATGCATAGCCAACAATCAGTATCAGTTACGAAGAAGAACAGCTCAAGAAAAAAATCATTAGCAAGAGTATATAGTGACTTAGACAATGTTCAGTATATGGTGACTTAGAAAATGATCACTAACAAGAGTATATAGTGACTTCTCAAAATCTAACCAAACAAAACAAACAATAATTAATAACAAACTAGGCGGGTGTCATAGCGCCCAGGTGGCTGCCCAGAGACCACCACCTAGTTTTGCTACCTAGGCTAGGGCGATGCGCCCAGGCTTTTTGGACCGTCCAGGCGGCCGTCTAGGCGTTGGGCGATCCTTTTTTTGAAACACTGCTTAGAAACTTTCCAATTTATCATAAAAAGTTTTAGAGAATATATTCAATTTGGAGTTGAAAACTTCGACCATAATCCACAGGATAAAGGCATTACTTATTCTAAATCATCATCATCATCAAGGTCTTTTCCCAACTAATTGGGATCCGCTACACAAATCTTGGTCCGCCATTCCACTCTATTAAGGATCATACCCATAAGTCCCCATATCTTTTATCACTACTTCCAACCATGTCCTTTTGGGCCTACCCCTTGCCTTTTTTTAGCTTTCTACTTGAACCAGTTATCATATATCCCAGATTCATGAGAAGTTTTGGCAAAGTTTTATGTTGACTGCCTACTTAACATAACCCACCCTTTTTACCTGAGCTTGGGATGGGCTAAGAAAAAGTTTAAGGTCATCCCCTTTCTTAGATCATACTCATTTCAAACTAAAAGATTCAAATAAAGACAAGGCGCATAGCCATTGTGATGCATAAATGCAAACCCCAATAAGTTATCCTACTCTTTTAAAATGAAAACTGCCCATGTTGGAGCAGACATTTAAGGGAAGGTCTCCCAGAATATAAAAAGTCCAAAAGATAATATAACCCCTACATCCTTTGTCATATTACTGATATTCAGTCATTGTGCCATTAGTTCAAGCAGTAAAAATGCAATCCTCCATAGACCTAAAAATGACTATAAGCCATCAAGTCATGAAACCTTCCCCTGGAAGGCTTCCATTTGTTTTCTCGTAGTAGGAAAGGAAATTGAAAATGGTGTTTCGTACTTGTATTAGAAATTAGCTTATTAAGGTAAAGATTAATCATATTTGGGGACCCTCAAGGTGAACGAACATCAAATAATTAATCCTCATATAACATATAACTCTACTTTTAAGTAAATCAAGCACATAGAATACCAGCCTCTACTCTGAAATTGTTAAAGCATTCAAATATAAGAAGCATCTGAACTCATATTGAAAGATAGTAGTGAGAGAGGGGGTAAAGGAATAGGGGAAGCTTACCAGGGCAAATGACAATGGAGCCAGGTTGAGGAACCAATTCATGGGCCTTGTGACGCACAACTTCGATGGCGGGTTTCTGAAAAGCACCAAAGCGTGAGAGAGAGAGGACCTATCGAAAGCAGAGACGCAAGCTTCCGAGTGCATGCTTTAGAGAGAGAGAGGGGGTGGTGAAGAGGCAGAGAAGCAGGTCTAGAGAGAGAGGGACCTGATGATCGGCATTGGGAGGGGCCGGAAGAATGTGGCGGCGTACAAAGAGAGAAGAGCGAATGGTAATCGAAAGAGGGGAGACATAAGTGCCGCTTCCTGCAATCAACTCCGTTGTTTTGCCCAACACCTCGCTCGGACAGGCGAATTCCTCTTCTTCCTTCATCCCTCTCTCTGTCTCTCTCTCGAAACGTAGAAGTGCAACCCTGCTAAAATTGAAAAGTGTTCATGGATGCGTTACCGCCAAATGCTATAGGACACATTTTCTCAGACCTAATTAGGGCGGCCAAAGGCCCGGTCCGGCCAGTCCTCGGGCCGAGGCCGGACAGGACCTCGGGCATTGGTAGTTGCTTGGAAGGGCTCAGTATAGTTCGGCCGGTCCTCTGCCGAGGCCGGACAGGGCCACGGGCCTTGGCAGGTGCTGGGAAGGGCTCATTTTTGTAAAAGTAAGGTGAAAAAGAGCAGCTTGTCTATGATACTCCATAACATACCATATATTCCTACTTCCTTGAGTATTAGATCTATTAGAAGGTTTTTGTTTTTTCAATTTGAAATTTTGTAAGCCATTTGAAGAAATGCTACACGATTATTTTTAAAATTTAAAAAAAAAAAAAAAAAATGAGTTCTCTAGCACTTATATCTTACCCTTTAAATTTAGGCAGTCGCTATTCAATCTAAAAGTTCTCCTAGATTTTTATTTGAGGGGGTAATGGATAGTAATGCTCGCAAGGGAGCATGAAATCTTGGGACAAAAAAAATGAGTGAAAGTAGAAATGAGTGATTGCACATGTAAAGATCATTTATTTAAGTTTGTGGTTTGTAAACCTTGTATATATAAGGTCGTGATACTCTACACGTTCATTTTATTTGGACAGTGTAGATTTAACAAATCGTTTAAAATATTGTCAATACATGGCACATCTTTTAATAAATATTTAATTTAGAGTATCAAAATAAAATAGACAGTGTAAATTATTACAACATTATTTTTACAAAAGGTTTATTGCATCAACATTAGTGGACACTTAAAAGGTGCACATGGTCCAGATTGAACCATCTTCATCCAATGGCCAATAAGGAATCTCATTTTTTATTTTAAATTTTTCATTTAAAATGATATTGTTTGGAAATTTTGGTTTTATGTTCATTTTTATAAGTAAGATTGAACAAAATTAATAAAAAAATAAAATTAATAAAAAAATATTTTAAATAAAGAATATTGACCAAAATAAATTTAGAAATATTTTAGTCATTTTTTATTTGAAATATTTTTTAATTATTTTTATTTTGTTATATTTATAAAAATACACCTGCACTCTAAAATTCAAATAGTTATTTTATTTACATAAAAATAAAAATAAAATACAAGACTAATTTTTGGTTGTTGGAAGGGTTAAGATTTTACCTAGGGTTCTCGGCTCGGTGGCTGGAACCTGAGGTAGTGATCAATTGTCAAAAATATTCTCTCTTTTCTCTCTCTCTCTAAGGAAGGGATAAGCAAAAAGTCCAAAATTCTTAGCATTAACTGTGGGCTAAAAATCTTAACAAGGGGGAGTTTTTCAACTAATCCAACCAATCCAAAACGGACCATTGGGTTATTACATGCTGGGTATATATAGGCAACCGCTAAAACATGGGTGGATGCTCAAAAACTAACCTAATTGCTGAAAAATATACATTTTATGAATTAAATAAAAGCTAAAAAATAGGGTAAAATGATAATTTTGCCCGTCGCCCACAATCCTACTAATTCCAAATCAGTCCTTCCATGACCATGAACGTTCTTTGTGATTTCACATGGCTGGTACGGGGTCTTTCCGACCATCTTCCGCCCAAAATAACAATGGAAACTTGATGAGCTTAGTGAGGTGATCATTTTGGTATAGATTTTGAGTTATGGATTTAGGTTTTGAGTCATGAACTTGAAGTGGCAAAGATGTGAGAAACTTGCGATTTTAGATTTGAGATTTCGCTCGTTTCTTTATGCTTTTTACTATATTTCTTTGCTGTAAAATGACGAGCAAGTCGTTATGATCATTTGGCAATAAGAATGGCTTGATTTGGTCCCCAAATAATCACTTTCCCAATTGGGGAATTTTGGCCGGAATTGAGATTTCGATGGTTGAAAAATGTCACTTCTTCGTCCCTGAAATGCAACAAATCCGACCGTCCATCATGTGTAAGATTTGACTCGAATGAAGTCCTCGACCTCATGGCCGCGATGCATCCATTTCTAAGCCAATCAATTATGCGAGTGCTATGATATGGTCATATGATCGAAGGGACCTTCTTCTTGAAAAATCCTGCAACTCAAGCATTTCAAAGGTGATCTTCTCTCTTCGATTTCTCTCGGTTCGGGCTATGCCATCAGGCATACCATATATCAAAACGATGGGGCCAATGAGACGAACATCATCCCAAATTTACGGCTTGTTTCGACCCAGGATGAAGGAGATACAACCATTGAAAGTTTGCCCCGAAATTGGAAAGCACAGTTTTCATAAATAGAAATTGGTTCGCCTAGGGTGCATCAGGATTGCGTGCGACCTACCTATTTTTGGTAAGTCAGCCGTATATTGGTCCAAAAGCATCCAAATAAGCCGAAATTTAGTGGTCTGGTGATCGTTTGAATCTCCGGCGGTATGAGTGTAGTTATAGGGCCTTCTTTTAGTGCATTAGATGCGAAATTCTGAAAATTGTTTTGACGTCTGATCCACCTTAACTTCGTCGAATTGCAATGAAACTTGGAAGATATTCTTAGGAGACCTATAGCCACATTTTTTAGCATTACTGAGCAGTTTTGGGATTGTTGGAGATTACACTCTAGGTCAGGGCTTATTCTACTATTGCTTCCTCTTATTCGCATCAGGGATTATAAGCGTTGGAAAATACCTTTCAACATAGCTGCCCGCTCGGATGATCCTAAGAGAGAGAAAGAAAGAGAAAGAGAGAAAAGAGAGAGAGATGAAGAGAGAAAGAGAGAGAAGAATGAGAAGAAGAGAGAAGAGAGAGAAGAGAGAGAAAGAGAGGAGAAAGAGAGAGGAAGAGAGAGAAAGGATGAAGGGTTACTTAGTGGAACCTTGGATCGAACCTTTGGCTAGGTTGGGAGTAAAGAGTTTCAAGTGAGAAGCAGGAGATTCCAAGTGAAGAGTAAGAAGTTCTAGGGGTAGTGGCTTATGGGAAAAGTTTTCTCTCTCCTCGTCTTGAGTGAAAAGGTAGATAAAACTATTGCAAAGACCAAGGGAAACTCAATTGATTCTTGACATTATGGGTCAAATCTCATTGCTTTTCTCCTCCTTTGAACTTAGGGTTATAAATACTTATATAACGCTCCCTTTGAAAAAAGGATGGATGCTCAAAACTAACTAAAATTACTAAAAAAATACATTTTCTATGAATTAAATTTGTATCTCGTTTTTGGGATAAAATTACTATTTTGCCCTTACCCACAATCTCGAAAATATCAATATGGTCCCCAAAAGGGGGCCATAGGCTATGGTGGTCATCCGGAGCCCGTTTCAAATCTTTCTGGTAACCTTCCGGTGAAAAGAATGTCGTGAAAGTAATGGTCTCGACGAGGCGATCGTTTTGGCATATCTTTTGATCCTTGAATTAAAGTGTTGAGCTCTTGGTGAAATCCGTAAAAAGATGAAGATTTTACGATCTTAGATCTCGGATCTTGTACATTTCTTGGCATTTTAGTTTGATATTTTCATTGTGAAACGACGGGGAAGTTGACACGGGCATTTTGTTGACAAGAATGGCTCGATTTCATGATCGGACCACCACTTTTCGAATTGGCGAAGTTTGCGGAATTATGGATTCCGGGCATCGAAAAATACCCTTTCTTCAACCTCGAAATACAACATTTTCAATCACTTGTCACATATGGTGTTCACTTTGGTTCAAAGCCCTTGATGTCACGGTCGTGACGGACCCACTTTCAAGTCGATCCGCGATTGGGGCTTCATGATATGACCGTTTGATTGAAGGGATCTCTTCTTTACAAAAATCTGTAAAACATGAGTTTTCTTAAGCGGATTCTCTCTAAGATTTCTTCCGTCTCGGGTTGTATCATAAGGCGTGCCACATAAAATGTGTGCGACGATGAGACGAAGATCCTCTTGAAATTTGGGCTTGATTCGGCTTAACATGAAGAAGTTATGACCTTTCAAAGGTGATCCTGAAATCATATTATATAGTTTCCTTAAATGGAAATTGGTTAACCAAAGGTGCACCAGAAAAGCACATAACTCATTATTTTTGGATAAGTTGGCCACATAATGGTTTAGAAGTGTGCGAATGAGCTGAAATTTGATATCTGGGGGTTTTCGAACCTTCTGAATTCAATGAAAGTCGTATGATGTTCATTTGAAGCTCTAGTGATATGGTTGTAATTAAAAGGTGCATTTTCAGCATGCTAGATGGTCGACCTTGAAAACTGGTTTTGCTTCTGATTTACCTTAACATTGTCAGATCGCGACGAAACTTGGCAGGTGTCCTTAGGGAGTCAAGTGCTACGTCCACATGCTTTTTTTAGGACCCATCCATTGCCTTTCAAAAATTTGTTCCACATCATGATTTATTTCAACAGTGCTTCCATTGTCTGCATGCAACTTGGTACTTGCGAGCTTAGGTCACGATTGACTTCCTCTTTATTCTCATTGGGGATATAAGTGTCGAAAAATACCCTAAATTAGTTTGCCCTGCTGAATGTTGTCCTTCAAGAGAAACAAGAAGGACAACATTCAGAATCAAAATTGATCATTCGGCTTTCATTTTCTTCTCTGCCACCGGCATCAGATATCGCCAAAAATACGGATAAAAAATGCGGATCGGCAAAAATACTTCATGTAAAACTATCGCCAATATATCGGACTAGGCTAAAAAAATCGGAGTAAAAAAATCGGATAAGTTAACAAAGATCACAACTACTTCATACCAAAAAAAAAATACACGATATAAACTTTTACATTAAATAATTTAACAAAGATCACAACTACTTAAACAAAAAAAAAAAAAAGTATACCATATAAATTTTCACATTAAATACCTCAACAAATATCAAATCTACTTAAATATCAACATATCAAAAAAAAAGGCACAATTTTTCTTTTACAAATATCAATCTATTTAAATATCAATATACCCAACATACACAATATAAATCTTCACATTAAATACTTCAATAAATATCAAATCTACTTAAATATCACCATACCAAAAAAAAAAAGCACAATTAAATATCAACAAATATCAAAACTGCTTAAATATCAACATACCCAAAATCTACTTTAAAAACCCAAATCTACTTAAATACTTTAGCAAATATCAATATACCAAAAAAATGTACATTTTTTTTTTATCATTAAATGCTTTAACTATGGTTAAATCACTTATAACTATGGTTAATATAAAGTTTACTTTATAGTTTATATAGTTGTTTTCATTGAAAACCGCTTCAAAACCAATCGTGAGCTTGAAGACTTTTGGGAAAAAGATGGAGCAAGGCTTTGGAAGACCGAAGAAGCTCGATAGAACTCTCTTCTCCCCTGATCTCACGGATAAGGAAGCTCGATAGAACAACAAGGTCTTGGGAAGACCTGTGTTTCATTGAAAATAGGGTATGCTTCTTCAAAATTAGGGAAGGGGGTTTTCTCTGTTAGAGAGAGAAAATCAAATGGGGTTCTTGGGAATGGGGGTTTTTAGGAGCATGAAGATTATGAAATTTGCAGGAACATGAAGATTAGGTTTATTGATGGAAATAATACGTTTTTCAGGAACATGAAGATTATGAAATTTGCAAGAAAATGGGTGTTCTCTGTTAGGATTTTTTTTATGGAAATAATACGTTTTTTTAGAAATTACACATATCATGAATTTTTTTTCTTTTTTTTTTTAAATACAAGTAAAAATGTGTTTTTTTGGGCTCGTTTAATTCGTTCTAAAAACAATGCATTTTTAACGTCCTAATGAAAAAAACACGATTTTTTGCCGAACTTTTAAAAAAAAAGTTGTTTTAAATGTTTTAAAAAAAAAATGCTGAATTTTTTTAAAAATTGGCGATAGACGCACGCGCATGTGATAGGGGCAGGAAGGACCGCACTCATGTGGCGGAGAAGCATGCGCAAGCTCGCTTATGAGAGGGTGAGAGCACACGTGCAGAAATGGGGCACTCACATGTGTCCGAGAAAGAGAGAGTAAAGCACCTGTGAGGGAGTGGTGCGCACCTGTACGCGTGTGAGAGTGGGAGAGAGAGAAGTTTGGGCTCAAGCGTGGGTTGGAGAGCCCAGCCCTACTTGTCGTGACGAGGGGAACGTGCGTGCGTGTGGAGGCACACGTGGAAGAGGGGCGGAGATCGGGCAGGCGGCCCAGCCTGGCCCACTACGGCAAAGGAGAGCGGCACACACGGTGGCGTGCGTGAGGGTAAGAGGGATCTTGGACCTGGGCTCGGGGTAGGCAGCCCAGCACAGCCCACTGTGTCGAAGGGGAGGAGTGCGTGCGCGGCCGCTTGCGTGAGAGCACGAGGCCCCAAGTACATGAGAGATGAGGAGAGAAAAAAAATAAGGTCAGTCCCCTTTTGGATGGCGGATGCGGCCTTCCATGATCAGCAAATTTTTCTGCATGCGCTAGCGCTCGTTTCGCACAATTCTGACGCCGTTTGTCCCCGTTACCCATTTTTAGTCAAAAGAAGGGACCCAAGGGCAAATGCATCCTTTTTCTTTATCCTTTCCCAACATGTCCCCGTTATTTTCTGAAAATGACTCTGAAGTATTCATGGACCCTCTTAGAATATGAAATTTGTGAGGAATAGTGGTGGGAAGGTGAAAACAAACCTTTATGGAGTGGGGTATATAAAGGTGAAAAAGCACCTTTAGTCATTCTCATTCATTTTTGAAATTTCAGAGAGGAAAATGGGAGAGCAGTCTAGAGTGGGCGCGCAGGTGATCAGAGGGTAGCGAAGCTAGACCTTTTTCTTCACGCAGCGGGGTTAGATGGCCGGGGCATCCAGTAACAGAGTGTTCGGTGAGCTTTCTGCCTTCCATGCTTTTTCTTCTTTCCACGTCTTCTTAGTGCCCATTTTAGCATATTTAGATGCCATTTAGCCCTTAGGCATCCCCTTGAGCACTTCAAGCATTTTTGCATTTCTTTGCATCTTCAACACTTAAATAGCACTTTTGGTGCTTTTTAAGCATTTTTGGCACTTTTTGCATATTTTAAGTGCCTTTTAAACATTTAAAGTGCTTTATGAGCATTTAAAGTGCCTTTTAAGCATTTTAAGTACTTTTTTATAGCATTTTAAATGCCTTTTAAGCACTTTTTGAGCATTTTAAATGCCTGTTAAGCATTTTGATGCCCTTAAGAGTGCTTTAACACTTTTTGGGCACTTTTAATGCTTTTGAAGGACCTTTGTATGGATTTCACCTGACGAATAAGGGGCTCTGTCGGGGTTCGTTTGGCTTGGGTATGTCCAACAGTTCAGTTTCCGTGAGCATCCTTTGGGGTGCCGTGGATCAGTCAGGCACCTTTTTTGTCAAAAAGTCCAGTTTACAGGGGAGATGTTGCCGAAGTTTTGCTAGGCCCTGTGTCTTCTTTTCTTTGATTTCTCTCTGGGTTTTTGTGCACCCTTGACCTTGTTTTCCTCATGCCATTTCCAATGATGTGCACCTGGTCAAGAATCTCCTCAAATTGGGCGACCTTGGGATTGCCACCTTTACAGGTGTTAGTTTGGTAAGAAGGGAGCCCATATGGCTCACAAAGCCTGCTCGTGCCCTGGAATGGCTTTTAAGTGTTACCTTTGCTAGTGAGACTGCCCGCATTCACGTTCGCGAGACTGATGATGGGGAGTTTATAGTTTGAGAAGAGGGAATTCCAATATTTCATATTTTGCACCATGATGGGGAGTTTATAGTTTGAGAAGAGGGAATTCCAATATTTCATATTTTGCACCGTGACCTGGACTCCAGTGAGGATCTCCCCACCCTTGGGAAACGAATGGCTAAAATGAAGGAGTTAATTTGGTCCCCTCATGTGCTTAGAATGCAGGGGGAGCATCAATTCATAAAGGGGTATAGCCCTTGGACCCATGAAATTCTTCATGTTTATGAGGACGAGCTCAAGCTCGCCTCTTTGCTAGCAGCAGTGCAGAATTCCGTTGGGTACTTCGGCCGCTGCCCGAACACCATGAGGGCCCTCTTAGTGACTTGGAGCCATGTTAGCAACTCATGGCTCTTTGGCCACGGTGAGGGCGGGATTTCCTTGCTAGACCTACACTTTATCGGGGGTCTGTCGCTGATGGGGGCTATGTATGACGAATTCATCCCCCACAATTTAGGCAGCTTCGGTAGAAAATCATTGGGGTGTGAGGTACCCCCTCCCGGCCTTCGAGAGACGTTCAAAATCTACCAGCTTCTCAGTTTACAAGCAGTGATGATCAAGTGAACTTCTGCCGCCGGATTAGGTTTTTCTTCGGGGAACACACATGTTACTGAGTTAGAGAATTGCGTTCTAGGAGTCAAGGGCAAGGAAAGGGCGGAAGTGTCCTGTGCCACTTTCATATGCCGGTCTGCGAAGGACAATGTATATCTTGCTGCGTATCTAGCCCTCTTCATATGCAAGTTCGGCCTCCCTGGCTCGAGCGACGTGATTCGATCGGGTTGCTTCTTTGCATCCTGTGACATGGCATGAGGACGCCAGTATGCCCTAACACAACCAATATTGTGCAATATTTACTACGGCCTAGGGGCAATTTCTTGAGGCAAGTCGTTCAAGGGGGGAGATGGACCCAGGTTGGCAAGAGGAGAAGCCTTCTCAGGGAATTTTAAGACAACGTTCCCAGCTCATTGCTTGTTTAGCTGGCTTTCTGCGTACTTCCCCAGTATATACGCGACAAATGATGCTCTATCTGGAGCTATGTGGCCCCAACTTGTGAAGATCGTAAGGCAAAAGGCCCAGTTCCATACCCCTGGTCATGAGTGAAGCTTATTTGGCAGTGACTCTTTCTTCACACGTCGTAACCCATTTCCCATAGGTGGCTGCACTGATCGTGCCTTTGCCGACTAGCTGAGCCATGAGTTGGACTGTGCCTCTACTAGCATCCCTAAGCTGATGTTTCTTTTAAGCGTAACAGGAGGTATCCTGCCTTTCAGAACACCGTTTGGCTCGAAGCTTGAAGCATACTACCCTCATCATTTTGCTCGTCAACATGGGCTAGACCAGGGATGCCCATTCCATATATTGTTCAAGATGCAGTATGAGAAAGAGGGTTCTAAGAGGAAGAAGGATGACCTGGGGACCTACTGCGAATCCTGGAAGGAAATACATGTGAGGACGACCTGAGCGACTTGTCTAGACCGTATCAAGTTGAATAAATTCATCGTCCCTTATTATGGCATGATAGGCATGTCACACTCCATGTTCTCTAACATTCTTGAGGTGCAACCGACTATTATTATATTATATGTATAGGACAAATTTAAATTTATATCAGTATATTCACACTAAAACATATTTTTCCATTTTTTTTTTATCGTGAATAAAATCTAGGAAGTGCTTTTCATTAAATGTCTCTCGAAATGCTTCCTAAGTCAAGGATTTATTTTCTAGGACCAAAACTCTTTTTTGCCATCTGTTACCAATGTTCTGTTACACCTTTCAAATAAAAACTGCCAAGGTGACCTTATCATAAGGACATTCCATTATTGCAAATATTTTCTCCAATTGCATGATTCATCGTTCGACTTCTAGTGGATCCGTAACACCCTTAAAGGAAGGTACATCGTTCGATACACCCACCATTTCCTGTAACTAACCGTCTAGGTGGATTGTTGTTCTCCATTTAACGTTGCATAAGAGTAACCCTATTCTCCATGCTCTATGGTTTCATACAATAAGTATGATTTAGAGTATATTTCTGTTCCGATTTCCTAAGATCCTAAACCTATTGCTCTTATACCATTTTGTCACACCTTAAGTTTTCTAACATTCTTGAGTTGCAACAGACTATTCTTATACAAATGTACAAGTAGGAATTTTGAATTTGTTCTGTACATATATAGTAAAAGAATAGTCTGTCGCATCTCAAAAATGTTAGAAAACTTGGGGTGTGACATGGCGAATCACCAATAGCTGGTATTGGCAAGTGGATCATCCTTGAAAAGGGGAGAATAACACTTTGTGCCGTGATGCCAAGCAGGGCAAGAACTTTGTACCACTTGCATTTGAGAAGCTCTTTGAGTTAGAATATACTCGAGACTGGGAGCAATTTGGGTTGCCCCTGACGATGGCAATGGATGAGGAGTCACCACAGGTTCTTGCTCTTAAAGAAAGAATGGGGACCCTCTTCGATGACCTTTGTTCTATCTTTGAATGGAAACAAGGCCAGAAGGTTGGCAGTCGAGAGGGGCACCCCATTCAGGATTATAATGCCCTTATTGGCAGTGGTCCCCATTCAGCCCCTGATGCTAGTTTTTGATATGACCATACTTCAGAGAGGCTCGAGCCACCTCAAAGAGAGAAGAAAAAGAGGAAGAAGCTAGTGAACTCAGATGTTTTTGAGTCAGAGCCTGGACATGAGCCTTCTTCTCGACCTAAGAGTGATAGGTTGACCAAATCAGCTTCTGGATCCCAGCCCATAATTAGTTCTCCTTACCCAGCCTCGTCTGAGTCTGGAGATGTGGCTACGGATGCCGCGGGGGCCCCTAATCTTGCCAGTATTCCTTCTGTATCAGAGAGCATTCCTTCAACCTTGCATTCGGTGCAAGAGCCAACACCAGTTGCACGTTTGTCCTCTAGGAGGGTTAGCTTTGACTGGCTTCTTGTTCTTGGGAGAGCAGCCCTCTTCCAGTGATGGAGATGACTTGCACGGCTAGCGGGGCCACTGATGGGGCACGAACATCATCCCAGAGGAAGATCTTAACATCATTGTGATGCCCGAGCAACCCGTGGTGGCTCCTCATTTTGATAACCGATGTAGTGGAGGCCTTGGTTTTTATGTCGTTAGACGTCGAGTCTTGCTCGGAGTCGAAAGGGTCTTTTAGTGTGGGCCTTGTCGACGCCCCCCCAGATATGGTCGCCGCCCTTACCATGGTCGCTTCAACTGAAGTGACTTCGACCCCGATTTCATCAACGATCAGCCTGCTTTCTAGCGCAAAGTCTGCCATGGTCATAGGCATGCTACGGTGAGGTCTCCAATTATTGAAGGGGCGGCTTGGCCCCAAGATTGCTAACCTTCATGGCTGTGCTACTCTGAGCATTTTAGACTGCGAGAAGGAAGTCTTTACTCATTTTGAAAATCTGTTATGTGAGCTAGAGAGTTGGCAAGTAGAGGCTTTGAGAGAAGAGTCAGAGGCAAGCGAGCTACAGGGTGCTCAACTGGCCCCTTTGGAGGCCTTGCTTGAGCAGCATCGCCAACAATTTGATGTATGTATTAAAAGGAAGGCTACTCTAATAGCTAAAAAATATGCCTTCATTAAGCAAGGGACATCCCATTTGACCAAGATGAGGGTCTTGAAGGTGGAAATAGTTAGGATGACAAAAGAGTACAATGAGCTGGACAGACAGGTGAACCAGTGGAGAGCAGAGAACCAGTGTTGTCCAATGAGCTGACCAGACTCAGTCGCAACATTGACGCTCAGACTACCTCTGTGTCATGGGTCGCCCAAGCAGTGACTGATCTTAGTGGACGTGCGCAACAGGCTATTGTGCGCTCCGAGGCGGCAAGAGTAAAGATCAGTGAGGTTGTTGATCATTTCTGAGGGCTCTCTTCTTCTCACCCTTCTTTTACTGCTTTTTTGCTCTTGTACATGGATGTTGACAGGATGTATGGAATGAAATACCACTTTTTTGTTTATGCTTTAGTCTGCCTTCCCTTGTTGTTATGGTTTGCATTATTTTGTCGTTAGTTGCTGCCTCTTTGAGAATGATGAGCTATCGAAAGCCTCTTTTATGAACACATTCTCCCTCCACGTGCCTTTGACTTAAATGCCCTTTCAGGTTTTCGTTCAAGCCTTAGGGTTATGCACCATTTTTTGTTTTCACGAAACCCCGTGAGACTCTTTTTGGGGCGCTTTTTCCCATGGTTCTTACACCATGTCTACCATTGTTTTTCGATTTTACTCATATTGCCCTTTCAGGTTTTCATCGTGCTCGATTTTTATTTTTAGTTTATTTTTTACGTCTTTTAATCACGATAGATGATGGTGCTATTGTGCCCCGTCATTTTTTTCTTCTTTCTTTTCTTTTTGACTTTCTTTCTCATGACGCATTTTCAGGTTTTCGTCATGTCTGTCTTTTGAGGAGGAAACTTTTAGGGTCATGCCATCGGGACTGCAATGGTAGTGTGTGCACAATGGTGAGACTTTGGCCTAGAGAGGGAAGATTCAGAGGGTGGTGGTGATGAATCGGGAAGGGCTGTCATACTGATTATATGACAGGCCTCATGTTGCTGGACAGAGGAGTGAGTAACTCTGATATATCCGACTCTCTTTCTTGTGTCGTACTGGGCAGTAGCTATCTCAACGGCTTTGAATGGAGCAATCATCCCTTTGTCGTCTTTTAGTCCTCGGTTGGTCATTGGCTCATAATTCATCTTCCTCATGATTTGATGAGCTTGGTGACTATAGAGACCCCATTCTGACAGCACCTTAACATCTTTGTAGGGTGATTTTTTAGTGGCCCTAAGAACCTCAGGACTTTGGGTCTCTGAAATGAACCCCAACAATGGTCTCGAAGCTGTAAATTTCAAGGGAACCTCCTCTACTTTGGTCTTTCCTTTTCTAATGACTTCCAGTTAACCAAGGAGTTCTTGAGCTTGCTTCCTTATATTAACAATGGTGGCTTGATCTAAGTGGTCGAACTGAGGAAGAGGGGTGTTACTAGGAGACAGAGCCAGTGATGAGGTAGTCCCGGTTGTAACTGGGTGAATTAGATCCCCTCTTGTCAAGGAATTCGGAATGTGTAAGAATTTTTAGGAATCGCACATGTAAGTTGACCTTTGGGTAAGGTAGACGTTGCCCTCCCCTCTAAAAGAGGTTGAGATGCACAAGACCTTGCAATCGTCCCGACTAGCCTCGATGCTCCGGCGCGATGCTTCTGCCTTTAAGAGAGGAATGGGAATATGCAAGACCTTTTGGTAATCTGACGTGTAAGTGACCCTGGGTGCCAGAATGTCAATATCCCTGACTCCCTCCTGCTTTGAGCGGGTTCCAGTTCCGTTGTCACTGTGTGTGACTTCGGAGTTGGAAAAATGGGGGATGAGGTTTGCCCCTCATGGTATTCGAGTGGATCTTTTGAGGAAGAGCAGGGGAGAATTGCATGAATTGGAGTAAAAGGGAGTATCTTTCCATTCCTCTCCTCTTCTTGGAACACGCTAAGGAACATTTTTCCTACATCCTGTGCATCATAATGAAAAAACCCTTCCACCTTCTTCGCAGGATTGGCTCCTGCAGCCATCACAGTCTCTTGAGGTGACTCTGGGTTGGCAAAGTAGTACTTTGCATCCGCATAATGGATTTCAGCTATGGAAAAAGGTCTCTTATCAACATAGACTGTGTATTGCCTCCCCTCTCGGCTGTACTTGAAGCATTGGTGTAATGTAGATGGAACTACCCCTTGATCATACATCCAAGGACGACCAAGTAAGATGTTATATGAAGTATCCATCTCAATAACATGGAATTGGGCGTAGTCATTTAAGTCACCAATCTTGAGATGGAGACGGATAGTGCCAGTCGGCTTCTCCCCTGTTTGATTGAACCCCTGAACCGTGGAGGTCGTCGGTGTGAGATCTTCAGGCCCCAACCCTATGCGAGCGAGAATTCTTCTTGGGATGAGGTTTACCGTAGAACCTCCATCGAGCATGATTCAGTTGATAGGGTAGGCATGCAATTCACCAGTCACAAAGAGGGGGCGATTGTGGAATTTCCCTCCCAACTGAAGGTCGTCGTCAGAGAAAGTGACAACCATGCAGTTGTTAAGGATAGTTAGGTCTACCTCGATCTGCTCAACTTCGATCTCGTATGCTTCGGGACAGGAAAGAGCTTGTATAAGAGCCATGCAGTAATCACCTAATAACATGAGAGCGTCATAGACACTCAATAGGGCAGGGAGTCTCATTAGGTATCCAACCACATAATACTTGACCTTGTCATCATTTGGTTCATGGACTCCTGGGTTTGCCACTGGTTTTGAGGGTATGTGAGGTTGTGGAATGGGTTTAGGCGAATTGTTTGTGAGTGTGGGCTGACTTAATTTCACAGTCGGGGTAGATTGAGCAGGTGCGGATTGGCTAGATTGTAAAAGCCGGAGGGGTTGGATTGGCTAGCTTGATTGCACAGCCGGAGTGGGTGTAGGTTGGTTAGATGGGTTGATTGGAATGGGCACAAGCTGACTTGGTGGTACAACCGTGGCAGGCGGTGGTAGAATCAAGGCTGGTGTAGTTTGAGAGGGTTGAGGTTTTATGAGGAAGTCGGAGATGGATTTGCGTATGGAACTAGTGGTGGTCTAGGGTATTTGAGAAGGGGTGGTGGATTGAATGGAGTATTTGGGTATGGCATCAGTGGTGGACCTGGGTATTTCAAAAGTCTTGGTTGTTTCGGCCTTCGTGTGAGAGGCTGGAGTTTCTTCCCAGATCTCAAGTTGATCTTACTGACATTGATTATTCCCTCGGTGACTTGCACCATATGGCATGCTTCATAAGAAGACTAACTTTGTCCTTTCGTATCTTTCCATTGCTGCTCTGGGTCAGGCTCAGGGGGCCATCGAGGCTTTTTAGGTGTCGGGTTTTGATATTGCTCAATTAGCTCTTTAGGAGAGGGAAGGGATTTCTTCTTGGATCTGGAGGCTAGTGCATTGGCAACTGTTAAGAAACCCGCTGCTTGCGCCAATGTCTTTTTTAGCTGCTTGCTATTCTGCTTACTAGTGTTGCAGCTCTTAAGTTCCTCATCGAGGGCCTCAAAATCTGGGATAGAAAGGGGAGAGAGCTTTTAGGGTCGTCACTCAAGTTGGACCGAGCCAAGTAGCTTTTGGGATCATCACCTGTATTGGACTCAAAGAGGCTTTTTAACATCTTGAACTACTCAACATGGGCAGTGAGTTCCTCAGGTTGAGGGGTTCTTCAGACTCTTGGTTCTCTTGGTCTTCATCTGAGTTATCCGATCCATCATCTTGGGGGTTTTGCACCATTAATGGGCTATCCTAAGTGTTTGCCATTTTATAAAATTGTTTTTTCTTGTTGTCATTTTTATCATGTTTTGAATTTTCACCGGTTTTTTAAATGTCACAATAGGTATCCCTTATGGGACTCACAAGAGATATGTTGGGGACCGGATGCGCAGAGTGATTAGGTGACCATCATGCGCCTATTCCTTTTTTGGCACCAGGACTTGAAGGTACCGTGGGTATGCTTCTAGGGATTATAGAGATATGGGAATGATTGAGCAATTTCGTCCTTGGGTTCGAATATGCAAATGATCACGATTGGCTGTGTCAGAGCCAATTGTGTATACTTTCAAGTCCAGGTCAGCAAAAAGGTCTTCAATTCCTAGTTCTTGTGTGTGTTGATGTGCGAAGGAGAATTATCCACCATTGGTTAATTAATGATCATCTTTGGCTGTTTTGAAGGACGAGCATCGAGAGGGTCGAGGAATTGAATCCCTCCAGATACAAAGCCCGGATAGCATGAAGGCTTCATCTAGCTTTGAAGCGTCGTCAGAGCAACATAGGGAGCATCGCTTGGGCAACATAGGGAGCATTGCCCCAGACAAACAAGGTTTCGCAGCCGTAGAGACCCTGGGTCTTGATTACATCTTGGACAAAAAATCAGTGCAAAACAGTAAAGAAAAACATGTATTTCGAAGCTTGGATCAAGCTCGAACTGCCCACGGTGGGCGTCACAAACTGATTTTAAAAGTGTGTGATAGAGAGTGTGACAATCAAATTCAGATCCGAGGTCAAATCTAATAAGAAGTGAGCAAATCTACTCTTAGATCAGTGGCTCAGAGCCAACATTGATATGAAATATGAAATACAATATAAAATGCAATAAAAATAATTTAATTCTAACAAAAAAAATGAAAAGAAACACATGAAAAGAATAAAAATGTAATAGACCGGTCAGTTGGCTCGGGGCTCTCGAGGCTTCAAGGACTCGCAATATCAGTACCAACTGAGTTTATGCCGTGCGTCCTCTTTGTTCTCTTCACGTTTAGACTAGGCCTTGTCTTGGTTGAATGGATCTTTTAATCTAAGGCCTACAGGTGGCCTAAAGTTAAGGTTCTCCTAGTTCTAGGTTTTTTCTCAGGTCTCACAATCTCGAAATTTTCCTTGGGCACGCCAATTAATCAAGTTTCAAGAGTCTCTAGAGTCTAACCTAAAATGATCTTGAAATAACCTTTTATAAGCTACAAATAGTCTGGAATGGGTAACATACCATAACCAAAAGATTTCACAGCCTAGACCGTCTTTTTGGTGGTCCAAGGCTTGGGCGACACTGGTAGTGTCGCCCATACCAAATGGTCTAGGTTCATTGAACTTGACAAAAAATGATCCAGGAGGGGTGGCATGCAAAAACTGCCAATTTGAGGCAGTCGGGTCTTCGCCCAAACCAAATTTGCTCAAAATTGGCAGATTACAGTCTGGGTGCTACTTGTAAAAAACCAGCCGATTTGGGTCAATCTGGGCTAGACGACACGACTAGTGTCCCCCGAGCGACACTGGTGGTGTTGTCTAAACCAAATCTACCCCAAATAGGTTGACTCCTGTTTGGGATGATTTTGGGGCTATCAGGATGTTGCCTGCCAAAAATAAGCCAATTTGGGTTAGTATGAGTTGAGAGACCCACCAGTGTCGTGTCGCCCAGACCAAAAATGCCCAAAATCGTAAATTTCCAGTTCTGGGGGATCTACGGGCTCTCGTAATGCTGCTTATCGAAATTTGGTCAAAACAAGATGTTTTGTCATTTTTAATGATTTGTCTAGTAAAACTGGGTATTCTGCAGGATTTTGGATCACACGGTAGGCATATAGACTATGGTGGTCTATGGTCTGGGGGTTTACTTAGATAGTGCGGTCTTAAGGTTTCAAAAATATCACATGATTTACCAGTTTTAAAATGGGGTGTCTGCACTCTCTCAACCCTTCTCTATCTCATGCTCTCTCCCCCCAAAACAATCTCTCTCTTTCTCCTTCTAAACTCTCTGTCTCTCTCTCTCCCTATAAACTCTCTCTCTCTCTCGATGTGCCCCCCCTAAACCTTACAATAAGCAAACGTCTCTCTCTCTCCCTATAAACTCTCTCTCTCTCTCGATGTGCCCCCCCTAAACCTTACAATAAGCAAACGATCACTTTTATTCAATGCTTCAAACACTTCATCATGCAAAATAAAATGAAGAGAAGAGCGATACATCTCTCTCTCTGCGTGTTTCTCTTTCTAACCAACATCCTTCATTAAGCATAAAACCAGAATCTGTGCATCACAGATAATTTTTAACCCAATTTCCCTCTTCAATTGATAACCATTATCCTTTTCTTAAACCTAAATTTAATGAAAATTTTCTCTTGTTTGAAGTTTTCCATTCTTCTCTTCTTAAACCTAAATTTTATGAAAAATTTCCTCTTATTTGAAGTTTTGAACCACGGTTTATTTTTACCCCATCTCTCCTTCCTCACTAGTTCATGCTCAAGTTCTTGAATCTAGCCATGGGGGCCGTAGTTTTAAACTCGAACCAATTAAGGGCATGTTTGGTTTAAAATAAACAGATGGGTAAAGGCGATATGAAAGCAGGAGTTCTTTACTACTACCGTTGCCCTGATGGAGCTTTTGCAGCTCTTGCTGCTCACCTTTATTTCTCTTCCACCTCTCAACCTGCCCTTTTCTTTTCCAATTGTGTTCATGATCTTATTTCTCTTCCACCTCTCAACCTGCCCTTTTCTTTTCCAATCGTGTTCATGATCACGTTAGGTGATCTCTCTGTCTCTCTCTCTCTCTCTAAAGTGCAATACCTATGAAAATCTCTCTCTCTCTCTCTCGCTCTCTGCATATTTCGTATTACGATTTTTTAATTATGATTTTGTTATTATGCAAAATAATTTCTTCTTATATGGATTGAGATCGTTTGGGGAGATAGAGAGGGTGTGTGAGAGAGAAGGGCTGAGAGAGAGAAAGGTTGAGAGAGATTATTTTAAAAAAAGTAGACAGAGCCACGATGTTTGGAGAGAGAGAGAGGGCTTGTTGGTTTTAGGGATAGCAGATAGCTGTTTGGTATTTCAAACACTGGACAACTGTTTTGTTTTGTCCGGTGTTCGCATTAATGGACAGGCGATAACTTGTAAAAAAAAAAACTCTGAAAAAAGTGGTGCTTCCCATAATTTGGAACAAACGTGATCCCATTTTGTAATTGTACAACCAATATAGTCCGCATGTAAATTTCTCTATAAACTAACTCAGAAAGGCAATAAACAAAGCTGGAGTACAACATTGACACAAAAAGATTGAAATCAATTCTATTGCATTGTATTGGGGTTTTCCCACAAGGGGTACGTTAGAAAGGGAGTGGGAGATCAACCTTTTATGGTAAAAGTTTTAACCACTACAGTAGGGCATCATAAATGTTTAAAGTTTCTCGCCAAAAAGTTTTCATATTCTGAGAAGTCATACCACCATGCACATCAGCTGATTTATCCTTGGCAAATACAAGAGGACTTAGTATTTGGAAAACACACTTATTATTGGCCAAATCACCATTCCGAGAAGCAACAACTGTTGTGAAGTGCATGAACATGAAAATCAGAGACTAAATCTGCTTTCCTTTGGATGGGCACCAGCTTGTCAATGAGTTGAGCGGTTACAACATGAGGTTGAGATGGCACACTGAAAGCATCAATATAAGAGGACTGGTTTTGTTTCATGTTTATAAGAACGGTCTAATCCCTTATTTGATCAGACTGCTACTGGTGTGCGAACTAGTCATTAATGGTTGGCTAATTGGTACCCTTTCGGTATGTGTTGCGAACACTTTCATTTTGAGCGTCTCATCTTCGTTGGAGAAGCATAGACAACTGATATTTGGAAGAACCTCCATGGACCTCCACCTCGACAGATAAGTGATTCTCCTGAGATGAGCAAGCACCTAGAAACAGATTTCCATAATTATTACATAATCAAGGGGTTTAGAAATTTTGCAAAAACGATCAAACAACACATAAGCGATGCACTATTCAATATTTCAACCATTGCATTTGTCCTACTTTCAAATATACCGCTTTATGCATGCATCAAGCAAACATTATGAGGGGTCATCTGTTGAATTATCCATGGAGGGATGATTTCGACTTTTGTTGCTCCACCAAATCGAAGTTATTTCAAGGAAAACAACCTATGCGAGATATGGCTGTTTTTAATATTAAGTTACTAACATCTCATTGTAAACACTCGATGTAAGTTTTCTAAGACTTTGGTTTTGATTTTTGAAACAAGGTTAACAACTATTGGCCATGTATTTAATAACCGCACTTTCTTTCTCTCATAACCTTAGTAACCATTTATAATTAAAGGTAAAATAGTCAATGACAGGGAAACATTCATTAAACTTAAGCTACAAATCCCCTTCGCCTTGGCCATCATTCACTACAACCCTTGCCGATAAACACAATCTCTATTTTTTAAAAATAAATTGTAGCAAATTATGTACGGGGAGTTACTACAATTTGATGATATTATTGCTATAAATTATGAACACCCCCCCGGCTTATTTGTATTTCTTAGTTGTCCTCCTGTTTGGCAATGACAACATGAGGGCCTTTTCTAATTTCAAACGCAAAGAGTTGTTTGGAATTTGTATTATCGGACAACCTCCTTTCCTTTATTAAGTGTAGTTCTTTGTTGTCCGGTGTTTGTATTATTAGACAGCTTTTTGAAATCTCTACAAACCAATTTACCTTTAGTTTACTGAACAACGATCTAGACTTCGATTAAGGAGAGAGATAAGACTTTCACCATTAAAAATACTTGAAAGAGGGATATAAAGCCTTAAGAAGATGGAAAATAAACAAAGCATTGAAACAAATGCAACTGTTGAATTTCATCAATTGGTTTGAATTGCAGAGAAATCGTTAAAATGAGGAGAGAAAAGACATATTAATCACCTTCACTAATCAAAACCTTGCAGCACAAAGGACTGTATAAAAGGCTGCATGAAGGAAACTAGAAAGAGAGGGAGAGATTTACACAAAAGAGAGAAATTTAGAGTGACCTGAAGCTGGTTCCCTTAGCAGAGAAGATATATGCTTGCTTGTCAACAAATCCGTAAATAATTTACGTAATGTGTCTATTTTCCCTTGAGTTCAAAGAAACCACAAAGCATTTTGATTAAATAATTTAAAAGCTTTATAAAAAGCAGCATAGTAATATTCATCGATCAGAAAATCAATTGGAATTTCAAGATAGTTGACCTGAGCCTTGCAGGAAAACTCCTATCTACGGGTAAAGGAACAGATGCTTTTGAAGACAAACGCATTTTACTGGCAAAAGAACTGGCAAAATTTGAGAAAGAAGAAATGCTGTTAAGGACCAGAGATTCTTATGTTCTCTGGTAAAGGAACAGATGCTTTTGACGACAAACGCATTTTACTGCCCAAAGAACTGGCAAAATTTGAGAAAGAAGAAATGCTGTAATGAGCTACAAAATTTCATATGAAAGTTTTAGCTGTCCGGTGATACTAACCCCCGATAACTCTTTACATTTGAAATTAGCTATCCGGTAATACTAATGCCCGACAACTCTTTGCATTTGAAATTAGAATAGACCTTCATGTCTAGTGTTGTTATTGCCGGACAGTGACACATCTAAGAAAAAGAAATAAGTTGGGGTGGTACTTGTAATTTATGGCAACAATATCATCAAATTGTGATAACCCACCCCTCAAAAAAGTGTATGTATGTAATTTGCTCTAAATTGTATATCACACTTAAACCGACCTAAAACTTTAAAAGACAAGATGAGAAGCATGAACCAATAAAGAGGGTATTGGCATGCAAGAGTGGAAATTAGTTACAAAAACAAAAAACAAATTTCATGAAGTATTGATATACAAGAATGGATATTGATTCGACTTACTGTTGGGATGCTCTCTTCCTGAAGATCTCACTCTGAAACATCCTCATCTTCATAGTCCGAGAATGCGAAGCTCCAAACATCTTGCCTATCAGAGTTTGCAACATCGCTCTGAGCATCAACATCGACTGGTTCATCGAGGGGCTGGGAAGAATTCTCCCGGATAACAAGGGGACACGAACGAAAGACACCAAATTCCATTTTCAAAGGGGAGACACCAGTGTTGCAAACAACAATTTGTTTCCCCTTAGAAGAGGAAACTTCAATTGGCAACACATTTTTCGTGATCTCATCCTCAAAGGGGTCACCCTGCTCTTGTTCCCAAAGAGAAGAGGGGCCAGGGGGCATTTCCATGTTTGGATCCACTAGACGATCTCCTATAGAAGAGGGGACAATGGGGATTTCCACATTTGGATCCACCATATGAGGATGAACCTCCACTCCAAATCCCATGTCTTCAATGATTTTGAGTTGGCGAAGGGACCGTATGGTGCCTTGCTCTAATTCCTCCAAACCTGTCAACAATTCTCTCTCTACTACAATGGCTTGTAGCCTCTTTGCTATTAGGAGGCCATATGGGAGCTTCTTCAACATTGGACCTTGAACAATGGCAACCAACTCTAGTGATTCCCAAGCCAAAACTTCATTGCGTATAACAACCATTTTCGGTAGGCCCACTAGTGTTACAGATCTCAAATTTGTCAATCCATTCTCTTCCACATTTTCTTCTATAATTTCCTCCATTCCCATGCACTCTACAACGCTTAGCTCTTCCAATTTTTGCGCTATTGCACCATACCATTTGTGAAGAGAACTCTCAAACTTGGGCATTTCTCTACATTCATATTCTTTAGCTTACCAAAGCATCCATGAGGTGGCACCCCAATACATATCCTCTCCAATTTGGGCAACATTTCAAGGTACGTCACCTCTAAGCTTTGGAAGCTATGCTCTTTGGCCTCCTCTCCAACCATCACACATTCCAAATCCTTAGAGCCCTTTATTTCAAGATATCCCAAACGGGGACTAGGGGCACCTTTCATACCCTTGCAATTCAGGAAAGAAAAAAATTCAATGCTTTGTGATTCTTCTGAAGCAACAAATGCATCATTTGTCAAAGTACAATCCGTTAAACCCAAGCACAGTAATCTCTGGGGAAACAACTTGAGCCAATCCCAATCCATAACGCCTTTTATACAAATGCTTGGATAAGATAAACAAACCAACCGGGTTAACTCCCATGCACTCATCCAGCTCTCCTCTCGTATGCTACGAGCCGTACTCCATTTTAAACCTCCAGATATGAAAACATTCAAGTACTCCAAATTAACCAAACTACATAATAAACCTGTTGGAAGACTCTTAAGTCCAGACATACCAGAAAGATTGAGAAATATTAGATTAGTGAGCTCAGCTAGCCCAGAATCCAGCTCCTTAATAGCTGTACATCCTTCTAGGTCTAATATTTGGAGTTGGTTGAGCTTTCCTATTGTTGGTGGTAACTTTTTCAGCTTTTTACATCTGCATAGAATAAGAACACGGAGGTTCACTAAGTGTGACACTGAATATGGGAGAGATTCAATATTTGTCAAGCACAGATCAAGTACACGAAGCTTGGGCATGCATTCAAAGAAGTGATTTGTGGGGATGGCCACTAGATCTTCATTCCCTAGAAGCAGCAATGTAACAAGTTTTGGGCATTCTTGCAATTCTGGTAGGCTACTTAGATTGTTGTACATCAATGAAATTCTCTTTGCATCTTTTCATCTGGAAGTCTCCGGCACTTGCTTTAAACCAACACCAGATAGCACTAAAAACTTAGGATTATCCCCAGGCCCAGCAGAAGTGATTCCAATAGCCAGTTCACACATCATATCATGTTGTTTAATTGATTTTTGAAATAGCCATTTTGAAGCCTGCATGCTGCTTTGAGGCTTTCGATCATTGCATACCCTCTATTTTCAAAGGCTTTTAGGCTTTCTGTATCATCTATTACCCCTTCTCCTATACAGCAGTTTATTATGTTGAATTTTCCAATTGAGCAGTCTTTGGGGAACAAGGGCACAATACAAGAAGAAAGATCTAACGTCATCTGTATCTAGACGATCATAGCTAAACTTTAAAGGGCCAAATGCATCATCCATACCTTGGAGACCTGCAGCTGACATGTTCAATATTCGTAGGGCGTCTTCCCATGCCTCCTTACTCTCCTTGCTTGGCATAGCCCGAGCAAGAGTGATGATCGCGAGGGGCAATCCCCCACACTTTTTAAGAACCTTTCTAGCATGCGGTTCTATCAATTGAGAAGAAATATGATGACCGGCATTGTTAAGGAATAAACTCCATGCCTCTTCGTCTGATAGTTTTTTTACTTCAACTATGCACTCAGCTTGCATGTTGTGACATACATCTTTTCTTCGACTCTCCACGACAATTTTACAACCATCCTGCTTTTTTGGTTGGGGTATTCCTATTTCTTTGAGATCCAATCTCTTCCACATGTCGTCCAAGATTATTAGGTACCTCTTTGTCCTCAGAACATTTAACAACTTATGTTTTTTATCATCAACATCATCATGCATTGACAAATTCAAGTGCAAGAGTTTTCCAATCCTCTCCCGTATAAGTTCAAAATTTGGATGTGCAGAGATTGTAACCATTATCACAACATCAAAATGAGGGATCAGATGATTATTGACACTCTTTTTTCTTTTGGAATGTTTAAGTGGTTATTGACATTTTCCATGAGAGTTGTCTTCCCTATTCCCCCCATTCCATACACACCAATCACACTGATCCTGTCATCAGCTATGTAGTTGAGAACCTCCTCCTTAGTGTGTTTAGCTGTGGGTTGATCCTCGATGGTTCCGGTTTCTAAATCTATGGCAGACTCCGGAGGTGGAGTTATTGCTAACCTCTCAAAGAGTTTTTCACATTGGCGGTCGGCCTTTATCTTGAGCTTCACGGCTCTCTTGCTGAGTCTATAGCTTGACCAATAATTTGTACCTAGCCCTCTTAGGCATGTCCTTCCTTGTTCATACTCATCTTTTATTCTTGTTGCTTCTTCTTCAATTTCACCGACTGCTTCCAACCATTGATTTATTTGGCATGTATTAATCTTTCCAGCACCAGTAAGTGTGGCTACTTCTCTCTGTATGTCATTCGGCTTGCTCGTTAGCTCATCTATTGCTTCTGTTAGTTCCTCTACATTCCTTTTGTGTTTTAGCAAGTAAGGAATCTGGCCACAAATAGGATCACATACATATTTGGTAACAATGTCTCCAAGACTCACAGATAGAGTCATCTTGAAAGGAAAAATTGAAGCGGGTAATAAGAGAAGAATTGCGGATGGAGGATTGGGAAGCAAAATTTGCAAGAGAGGTTATAAATTTGATTGTGGAGAGAGATTGGCAAGAAAAATTTCAAAGAGGAGAGGTTACAAATTTACAGTAGAGAGACTTTTGAAGGACCCAAGAAGAGCCGGTGAACAGTTTGTTAGCAAGGAGATGAGAATGGTCACAAACAGAGGCTCATCTATCTTTACTTGTTAACGGTTGTAGCACTGTGGTTTTACATAAAAGCTTTTCGAAGGCTTGAAATCTACTTACACTTACATTCTTAATTATTATTTGAGTGATCTACGCAGGGATTTTAAAATTTTAATTTTACGTAAAATACAAAATGCTCCATGCAGGAATTACAAATGTCCGTCAGCCCATTTTTTATTTTTTCCGAAATTTCCCTTCTATCAACCTGGATTTTTTATTTTATTTATTTTTATTTTAATTTTTGTTAGTAAGGAACTGTCGTAATGTTTGAGGCACTACCCTACTAACAAAAAAAGGTAAAAGAAGTACAACAAAAATAAAATAATAAATAGAAAAAATCAAATTCAGATTCACAAGGGCTAATTTTGAAAAAAAAAAAAAAAAAAGTTAGATTGATTTAATTTCCGCATATAAGCGTAGGGTTTCGTATTTTATTTAAAATTTAAAAGTCCTTAAATAAATCACTCTTATCCATACTGGTTGGGTTCCACAAAACGTGTCAATCAATAATAGGTTCGAGTACTGGTAAGACATGTTAAAAGATGCTTTTATTGATTGTAATACCCTACACATTAGAAAAGAAAAAGAAAAAAAGACGCAAACGATGGAGATAACTTTGTTGCTTTATTATGTGACGCTTATGGCCTAGCTCAAATAATACAATGAACCCTATATATTGAATGGAGGAATGAAGGCTTACGATTTCTTTGGATGAGAATGTATACTGTGCTTTCATGGGACGATACTGTACTATTCCTTCGGGTAAAAGAGATACTTAAGGAAATTATTTTCAAACTGAATGTTTCGGATCCACCTGGTTATTACCATTGATCAATTTCTAAAAAAAATGAACTATGAGTTTATTGGACACTTAGATACGACGAATTTCTTCTTTAAAAGATCTCAGATGCCCATGCTCTACCATATATAATGCAATGTACCCTAAAAGGCAACATTATTTATTTATTTATTTTATTATGTTAACAAAACTTCTTCTCCATCCTCTTCCTTGCTTAATGCGAGGACGCATTGGAAGCAATCGGTCTCAACTAAGGATCTCCTCAAGGATGGAGGCCATTATTCACCCACTTTTAGTCTCTCTCCCCGCTCTCTCCTCTCTCCTCTCGTTTTTTATTTTATTTTCTTTTTTTATCAGTTTAATCGGTTTTTGGAATTTTAATGGGGTTATCCCATTTTTTTTTCCTCATCTTTTTTTCTTAGGTATTGGTTAGCTTTGTTTATTTCATTTTTCTCTATTTCATTTTCCAGAGTGCTTGTTTGGGTTTTTTTTTGGTGACATGCAAAGTATTTCATTTACTCCAATACCCTATCTATAATTAATTTTAGGACCTCAAATTTTGCGGATGTAACTTCTTCAACCCATAGAATAACCTCAATAAAAAATTTCCTAGTTGTATCCTCTATGCACTTGAAAGAATCAATGTCTCAAGATTATAGGGTGCGGTATGTATAGAGCCTAGGCTCTAAACAATCAAATTAGAGCCTACCTTCAAATAGTATCAAGAAATGTGGTTTCAATACTAGAAATATTTGTGATAGCCTTAAAATATATTTTTAACTTTATTTATAAAGTTTAAGCTTCAAAAATAGTGTAGATCGACAAATCTATAAAAATATAAAAACTTTGAAAATTGACTATCCAAAAATGCGGTACAAGATGCACTATTTTCAAAACTCGAAATCCATTTTTCTCATGTCCGTGCATTTGATGTCAAGATGATCAATTTGAGGATATTTGGGCATCAAAACAACTTTTTCTAGTGAAATTTTTGAGGTGGCCTCTAATTTGATTGTTTAGAGCCTCGGCTCTATACAAACTGTTTCCTCTATTGGGACCATAGATTTACTCACCCAGTCAATCTTTGTTTTTTTTTGTTTTTTAATAATGGTCCTTGTTGAATGCTTTTTTTATCTTGGTGTGCTGACTAATCAATTAATTCCCTATTGTTTCTATTGTTTAATGGAAAGTAGAAAAATTCTGAACACCAGTGTAGATAATCCAAAAAAAAGTAGACATTATTTAGTTTAAAAAATCATTTTAGATTCCATAAAAATATTATCCTTTTTAACAGGAAAATTGTTTCATGCGGGCTGGACCGCATTTCTACATATGTGGCTGAGAAAGTGTAGATCCATCTTAAAAAAGGTTGCAAGTAGAAGGTCCATCTAAAAGTAATGGAAGCTAACAGCCCAAATGTTTTTTTACCAGAGTTATTATTTTTATTTTTTAAAATTTATTTATTTTTTTACATTCATGATCTCCATCTTAGAAATTGCATATCCTTAAAAATTAAATCTTAAAATCCATCACCAAAATAGATTTATCAATAGGCCCGTATTTCTACATATGCAGGCTTGACGGCATAGACACCGGGTCCTTTCTGGAAAGCTTTAGTCATGGTTGTCAGCCACCGACCGGTTTTGCCCTTGTGATCACGAACCTGCTCCAATCAATGAGGCCGTGGTCATGGTCTTTACGAAAATGCGTAGTTATTTCAACTCTCGTGGTTATTGTGGGTTCGCTTTGCAAAATACAGTCACTCACTCACACTCCATGACAAAAATGATTAACAGAGTCGCTGAGTGCAGAGAAAAGCCACTGTTAAAAGTAGAGAGAGAAAGAGAGCAGTGGAAAGTTTGGACGTGATGCTCTCTCTCTTGAAATTTACTTTTCACACGAGGTGCAGTTGAAATGAGTTTTTTTCGACAATAAATCTAAACCATTCATTTGATAAATTTCAAGATTTAAATCCTAATCAACTCAAAATCATTATTTTTAATATTATTAATATATGATAATAAAGCCACCTACTTCCTATCATATATTGATTGATTCAATGTAAAGTCAAAGAGGGAGGCAAAAGTTTCATGAGATGAGTGCAGGTAATTGTGCCATTCCGACCTCTCCATGTCTTGGACCATGTCATGGGTAGGCAAAAAAACTAAGATGCAAGGTACGCCTTGGGACCACTTATTGTAATGAGTCCGCCCTTTCAAAATCATCTTGGGGATATTCTGGATTCAAAATTTTTAGAGGACTAGTCATGTTTTACTATTTGGTAAAAATGATTTGAACTTTAAAAAATTACTTGAACTTTGCAAATGTACAGTTTTTGAAGTTTCAAACTCATTGATATGAGGTGGAGATGGAGTTACAATGACTTGTGATATATTTTAAGTCATAAATCCCTTCAAAGACCCGGGTGGCCATATTATTGTAAAATTGGGATAACCCAATCACCTCTTTTGAGCAAATCGAGATATCTTAAATCCCACTAGAAGTAGAGAGCACTACACAATGATTTCAACACTCAAATAATATGCCGAAGATGTAATAACGAGTACAAATAATTAAGAAAAATATAAAAACAATAAAGCAAACAATATGAGAAATCATTAAAGCACAACATAAATGAAAGTAGAGAGGGACACGTACAAATACATGGTTCACCCAAAATGAGTTACATCTACGGGCAAGATGGCAAAGGTGTATTCACTATCAAGAGGAAAACTTACAAGATTGGGGTTATATAGAGTTACCTCATACAATCTCAAAGAATGCTAAAACAAAGAACTTCCTACCATAAAACCGCATGTAATCGACTCTTTTCTTTGATTCACCGTAGCCGTGAAGAAATGCCGACAAAAACGGCCAAATTTGAGCCCCAATGGTCGCGTTAGGGTTTTGTAGCAAAAACCCTAAATTTTCTCCCCAAATCTCTCTCTATGTTTTCACCTCCATTTTCTCACAGCCGTGCGCTTCCCTTTTTCTCACACCCTCGCAGTTGTTTCTCTCTCTCCATCTCATCTGCACGTCTCTCTCTTTATAAAGCCCCTTTTTAAAAGCCCCCATCCAAAATGATGAAATTGCCCTTCAAGAAGAGGGGGAATATTACATAGGTTGTGATTTGGCATCATGCCCCAACAATCCCTACCTTGATGCAAAATCACACCCTTGCCTTGCCAATCCATCACTTTTTTTCTTTCTTGAAACCTGGAGAGGTTAGACTCCATTCTAACTTGTCTACTTGGATGAGCTTCGTAAGCATATCTGCAAGGTTGCCTTCGGTCTTGATCTTGACCAATCGAACTCTTCCATCTTCAACAATTTGCCGGATATAGTGATATTGAACCAATATGTGCCTTGACCTCCTGTGGTGAACTAAGTTCTTGGTTAAATGGACTCATATTGTCACAAAATAGTTCTATGGACTTGCATAGAATGCCCATCTCACCTATTAACCCTTTGTAACAATCCAAAAATTTCAAAAAAAAAAAAAAAAAAGAAGAGAAAAGATGCTTTTAAATAGGTGATGGTCTGTTTGAGTATGATGGTCCTTGGGGACCATCACTATTTTCAAAAAGTTTTACTTGGTTTAACTTTTGCTTATCGGCTTTTGCTTGCTTGCTTTTGCTTGCTGCTTGCAGCTGGCAACGTCCTTTCGCCGACGTGGTTTTCGTACGTTAAAAGCAGACGCTTAACGCGACACCTCAGGTATGAGGTAGAGCGTAATAAAATATTATAATAATACGTTATAAGAATTTAAATAGGGGAGGTGAGCACTCCCACCCTAGAAAATTTTGAGATCTCTCTCTCTCTGGTCAAAACACAGTGAACTCCTCTCTCGAACCGAATTTTTTATCGGAAGCTCCCTCTCAAACATTCGTGGGTAAGTGACATCGTCTTTCTAAAAAATAGTCTATTTTTAATAAATAGTGATATTTCCGTCCAGGATCTTTATTTTATAAGTTTTGTGTGTAAGTGACCCAATTGTCTCGAAAAATAATCCATTCTTTTTAAAATGAAATGAAATAATTATTTCTGCTTATTATCATGAATTTTAGGCACGATAAATTTTATGCGCACGTGACCTCATTATCTTGAAAAATAATCTTTTTAATAAAAATTATGATATTTTATCTATGTTAGAAATTTTGAATGCTGTAAATTAGAAAAATAAATTTATTTATTTTTCTTGTTTATTGATAGAAATAAATGTGATATTTCTGCTTTTAGTAAAATTGTGATATTTCTTTATACTGTTTTGAATATTTAGACATTGTAAAATTCATGTGCAAATGACTGCCTTATTATTTAAAAAAATTGACATTTTTGCAATTGATTATAGTATTGTTGTGAAATGTTTATTTGTGAATTGATATCCCATAAATTGTGATAATTTCGTATTCTTGAATTTCTATAAGAGTTTTTCTATACATATTAAATTGGCAATTATGCTAGAATGCCTTTACAAACTACTACCTTTCTAAATTTGAGCCCAAAATATTTGATTGGTTATTTTTGAAATGTTATAGAGAGTGACTGTTATTAATGGTTTAAGTGAAATTCATATTAATGATTTCAGTAATATGTTGAGTACATGATATTGCTGCTTTCGAATGTTTAAAGAGATTTAGAAATAATTTAAGTATGCAAGTGGACTCATCCGGTTCGTCGGTGAGGTATAAGTGGACCTATCTGGGACGCCGGTAGGGATTAAGTGGACTCATCTGGTACGCGGGTGAAGTATAAGTGGACCTGCAGGGATTAAGTGGACCTATCTGGGACGTCGATAGGGATTAAGTGGACCCATCAGGACGCTGATGGGGTATATAGGTGACCTACTTGGGACGCCAGTAGGGTATTTTGTGAAATCCTTTGAATTATGTACTGCTGTTAAAAGTGTTATAAGCATTTCAATTACTCGAATTATACTTAATTATGCATTTATTGAAAGTGAAACTGTTGATGCATTTCTGTTAATAGATCTCATTTTGGAAAATATTGATATCTTTCAATCATGATTATGTTTAGGATTATGATGATCACTTACTGAGTAGCCAAACTCATCAAACTATGGTAAACATTTTTCAGGATAACTGCGGATTCATTTTGAGTGCTAGTCAAGATCAACCTTGGAAGATACTGTTGTTGTGCTAGCTTTCTTTATTTACTTTGTAAGACACTCGCCAATATAAATTTGTCTTATCAATAGATGTATATATGTTTTGTCTGTCACATCTCAAGAATAACAGTATTGTAAATTCTTGGGGTGTGACAATTATGGTATCAGAGCAATAGGTTTAAGATCCTTAAGAAATTTAAAAAGAATGTACTTGAAAATAACATTTATTGTGTGTACAGACCGGGATAAAGTCAAGATCCAGAATAGCTGAAGCCAATATGGAAGGAATTCACAAAGCCTTGAAAAATATGGTTGCTCTAATGCAACATCAGATGGAAAACAACAATCCACCCAGGCAGTCAGTTATAGGAAATGTTGGGAGCAATATCGAACAATTTAAGAAATTAAACCCACCTTCTTTTAAGGGTGCTGTAAACCCACTTGAAGCCGAGGGTTGGATTATGTAATTGGAAAAAATATTCGAGGTTATGGAATGTCCTGATGATAGGAAGGTGGCCTTGGCAGTTTTTATGTTAGAAGGTGAGGCACAACACTGGTGGCGAATGGCAAAATGAGTATTGGTCAAAGAAAATAAACCTTGACTTGGGAAGTATTTCTAGAGGCATTTAATGAAAAATATTTCCCAGATTTTATTCGAGACCAAAAAAGAAATGGAATTTCTAGAATTAATCCAAGGAAATAGGACAGTAGCACAGTACGAGGCCAAGTTTACTGAATTGGCCAGGTTTGCACCACATATGATTAACAATGAGGCAAGAAAGGGTGAAGAAATTTGAAAGGGGTCTCAGGCCGACTATTAGAAGCAGAATATCAGTCTTGAAATTAAGAACTTATGCTGAAATAGTGGATCGTGCCCAAATTGTCGAAAAAGATTTTGAAGATTACCAAAAGACGAAAAATCAGAACAGTCATGTTAGACCTACATCATCTAATCGACAACAGTTTGAAAGGCCAAACAAGAAGCCAAGGCCCTCGCCATTTCAAAACCCAATAGAACCATGTAGAAAATGTGGGAAAAATCATGGATCAAGCCCTTGTTATTGGAATACCGGAGCCTGTTTTAAATGTGAAAAATTGGAACACCAGATTAAACAATGTCCTAGCTTACAGATACAACAGCTTCCAAAGCAGGGAGAAATAGCTCCAAAGCCTCAGATGAAGGGAAGAGTATTTGTGATTACCGAGCAAGACGCTCAGGCCTCAAAATCAGTGATCCAAGGTACTCTTACTATCTTCCAAAAGTAGCTCATGTTTTGATTGATCCTGGATCTACTCATTCATTTGTATCACAACACTTTGCATGCCACTTAAAGGTAGAACCAGAACAATTAGAATACATTTTAGAGGTAGCCACACCGATGGGAGATTCAATTAACACCAATATAATGTACAAATCATGTGTAATAAAGATAGAAGAAAAGGAACTGTTGGTTGATTTAATACTCCTGGAAATTCAAGTATTTGATGTAATCTTAGGCATGGATTGGCTCTCTGCATACCATGCAAGTATTGATTGTTATAAGAAAATTGTTACCTTTAGTATTCCGAATCAACCAGTATTTTACTTCAATGGTGTTAAAGAAGACTCCCCATCATATTTAATCTCTTGTATTCGAGCTAATCGCTTCCTTCGAAAAGGGTGTCAAGGCTTTCTTACCTATATCAAAGAAGATAGGAAGGAAGAAATAAATTTGGATACCACTCCGGTTATCCGAGAATTTCCCGACGTTTTTCTTGAAGAATTGCCAGGATTACTGCCTGACAGGGAAATTGAATTCTCCATTGACTTATTGCAAAGAGTAGCACAAATTTCTAAGGCACCTTACAGAATGGCTCCTGTAGAACTTAAAGAACTGAAACAACAATTGGAAGAATTATTAAATAAAGGTTTTATCAGGCCCAGTGTGTCACCTTGGGGTGCTCCAGTACTGTTTGTCAAAAAGAGAGATGGGACTATGAGATTGTGTATTGATTATAGACAGTTGAACCAAGTGACAGTGAAAAATAAGTATCCATTACCTAGAATTGATGATTTATTTGATCAATTACAAGTATCACAAGTGTTTTAAAAAATTGATCTTAGATCTGGATACCATCAGCTTAAGATTAAAAGTGAAGATCTACTCAAGACAACTTTCAGAACAAGGTATGGCCATTATGAATTTTTAGTTATACCTTTTGGATTAACTAATGCACCGGCTGCATTTATGGATTTGATGAATCGAATCTTTAGGCCCTTTTTGGATAAATTTATTGTGGTATTCATCGATGATATTTTAATTTATTCCAAGAATAAGAAGGAACATGAGCAGCATGTAAGAATGGTATTGAAGGTCTATCAGTTGATCCTTCAAAGGTTGAAGCCGTTGTTAATTGGAAACAACCAAGTTATGTGACTGAAGTTCGAAGCTTTTTGGGATTGGCAGGATATTACAGAAAATTTGTAGAAGGATTTTCTCGAATCGCAATCCCAATGACTCGATTGACATAGAAAAATGTCAAATTTGAGTGGACAAGTGAATGTGAGGAGAGTTTTCAAGAACTAAAAGTTCGATTAACTTCAGCACCTATTTTAACTATTCCTGAGGGGAGTGGGGGATTTGTGATTTATAGTGATGCTTCACATAAAGGTTGGGGCTGTGTATTAATGCAATATGGGAAAGTAGTGGCATATGCATCCAGTCAGTTGAAAGAATATGAGAAAAAATATCCAATTCATGATTTGGAGCTAGCTGTAATAGTATTTGCTTTGAAAATATGGAGGCATTCTCTATATGGTGAGCAATTCGTAATATACACGGATCATAAGAGTTTGAAATACCTTTTCTCTCAGAAGGATTTAAATATGCGGCAGATAAGATGGATGGATTTCTTAAAAGATTATGATTGTACAATCCATTATCATTCAGGAAAAGCTAACGTTGTGGCCGACGCTCTAAGTAGAAAATCTACAGGAGTCTTAGCTCATCTAATGATCCAAGAAATGTGATTGTTAGAGGAAATAGTGGATTGACATCCAACTCCGTCCATTAATGGTGTGGTAAGTATGATTGCTAATATTAAGGCGGAACCTCAATAAATCCAACAGATTCGATTGGCACAAAAGAAAGACCCTCAGCTTATAACAATTATAGAAGAGGTGAAGCAAGGAAAGAGAGATGAATTCTCTATATGTAGTGAGGATTTGCTAAGATTCAAAAGTCGGGTTTGTGTCCCGAATGATGAGAGTGTAAAGAAAGCTATCTTAGAAGAATCACATCATTCTCATATCCCAGAAGTATTAAAATGTATCAGGACCTGAAGAAAACCTTTTGGTGGAATAATATGAAAAAAGAGGTAGCACTATTTGTGTCTAAATGCCTAACATGTCAGCAAGTAAAAGCTGAACATCAAAGGCTCGCTGGGTTGTTGCAGCCTTTACCGGTGCCAGAATGGAAATGGGAGCACATCTCTATGGATTTTGTCTCTGGCTTTCCTAGAACAAATTCAGGACATGATAGCATTTGGGTCATTGTAGACCGGTTAACCAAAGCTGCCCACTTTCTACCGATTCGCACGACGTACACTTTGGATCGACTGGCTCAGCTGTACATTAAGGAAATAGTGCGGTTGCATGGAGTTCCTGTCAGTATTGTATCGGACAGGGATACTCGGTTTACTTCTAAATTTTGGGCTAGACTACAGTCTGCCATGAGGACGAGACTCACCTTTAGTACTGCCTTTCACCCCCAAACTGATGAACAATCGGAGAGGACCATCCAAACCTTGGAAGATATGCTGAGGGCCTGTGTTATTGACCTTACAGGATGCTGAGATGACCATTTACCTCTGATTGAGTTTGCTTATAATAATAGCTTCCAAGCCAGTATTCAAATGGCACCATATGAAGCCCTGTATGGAAGGAAATGCAGGTCACCCATATGTTGGGACGAGGTTGGTGAAAGAAAGCTTTTGGGGCCAGAAATTGTCCAGATAACCACAGATAAAATAGCATTAATTCGCGAAAGGCTCAGGACAGCTCAGTGTCGGCAAAAGAGTTATGCCGATAACCGAAGGAGAGATCTTGAATTTGAGGAAAGTGATCGAGTTTTCCTAAAAATCTCACCAATAAAAGGCATTATGAGATTCGACAAGAAAGGAAAGTTGAGCTCACGTTACATCGGACCATTTGAAATCCTGGGAAGAATCGGAGGTGTCGCTTATAGACTTGCCTTACCACCCGAATTGGCAAATGTCCATAATGTCTTTCATGTATCTTCACTACGAAAATATCAGCCACCCATCCCATATCTTAAAATATGAACCTTTACCGATCAGGAAGGACCTATCCTTCATTGAGCAACCAATTTTGATACTGGATAGAAGAGTGCAAATGTTGCGTAAGAAGGAGATTCCTTTAGTCCGTGTAATATGGCAGTACCATTCACGAGAAGAGTCGACTTGGGAACGAGAAGACGAAATCAGAGAAAAATACCCCTATCTTTTTCAGTATCAGGTACACAAATTTAGAGGACTAAATTTCTTTAAGGGGGGAAGAATGTAACAATCCAAAAATTTCAAAAAAAAAGGAAAAAAAGAAGAGAAAAGATGCTTTTAAATAGGTGATGGTCTGTTTGAGTATGATGGTTCTTGGGGACCATCACTATTTTCAAAAAGTTTTACTTGGTTTAACTTTTGCTTGCCTGCTTTTGCTTGCTTGCTTTTGCTTGCTGCTTGCAGCTGGCAACGTCCTTTCGCCGACGTGGTTTTCGTACGTTAAAAGCAGACGCTTAACGCGACACCTCAGGTATGAGGTAGAGCGTAATAAAATATTATAATAATACGTTATAAGAATTTAAATAGGGGAGGTGAGCACTCCCACCCTAGAAAATTTTGAGATCTCTCTCTCTCTGGTCAAAACACAGTGAACTCCTCTCTCGAACCGAATTTTTTATCGGAAGCTCCCTCTCAAACATTCGTGGGTAAGTGACATCGTCTTTCTAAAAAATAGTCTATTTTTAATAAATAGTGATATTTCCGTCCAGGATCTTTATTTTATAAGTTTTGTGTGTAAGTGACCCAATTGTCTCGAAAAATAATCCGTTCTTTTTAAAAATGAAATGAAATAATTATTTCTGCTTATTATCATGAATTTTAGGCGCGATAAATTTTATGCGCACGTGACCTCATTATCTTGAAAAATAATCTTTTTAATAAAAATTATGATATTTTATCTATGTTAGAAATTTTGAATGCTGTAAATTAGAAAAATAAATTTATTTATTTTTCTTGTTTATTGTTAGAAATAAATGTGATATTTCTGCTTTTAGTAAAATTGTGATATTTTGTTCTACTGTTTTGAATATTTAGACATTGTAAAATTTATGTGCAAATGACTGCCTTATTATTTAAAAAAATTGACATTTTTGCAATTGATTATAGTATTGTTGTGAAATGTTTATTTGTGAATTGATATCCCATAAATTGTGATAATTCCATATTCTTGAATTTCTATAAGAGTTTTTCTATACATATTAAATTGGCAATTATGCTAGAATGCCTTTACAAAACTACTACCTTTCTAAATTTGAGCCCAAAATATTTGATTGGTTATTTTTGAAATGTTATAGAGAGTGACTGTTATTAATGGTTTAAGTGAAATTCATATTAATGATTTCAGTAATATGTTGAGTACATGATATTGCTGCTTTCGAATGTTTAAAGAGATTTAGAAATAATTTAAGTATGCAAGTGGACTCATCCGGTTCGCCGGTGAGGTATAAGTGGACCTATCTGGGACGCCGGTAGGGATTAAGTGGACTCATCCGGTACGCCGGTGAGGTATAAGTGGACCTGTAGGGATTAAGTGGACCTATCTGAGACGCCGATAGGGATTAAGTGGACCCATCAGGACGCTGATGGGGTATATAGGTGACCTACTTAGGACACCAGTAGGGTATTTTGTGAAATCCTTTGAATTATGTACTGCCGTTAAAAGTGTTATAAGCATTTCAATTACTCGGATTATACTTAATTATGCATTTATTGAAAGTGAAACTGTTGATGCATTTCTTTTAATAGATCTCATTTTGGAAAATATTGATATCTTTCAATCATGATTATTTTTAGGATTATGATGATCACTTACTGAGTAGCCAAACTCATCAAACTATGGTAAACATTTTTCAGGACAACTGCGGATTCATTTTGAGTGCTAGTCAAGATCAACCTTGGAAGATACTGTTGTTGTGCTAGCTTTCTTTATTTACTTTGTAAGACACTCGCCACTGTAAATTTGTCCTATCAATAGATGTATATATGTTTTGTCTGTCACATCTCAGGAATAACAGTATTGTAAATTCTTGGGGTGTGACACCCTTGAAGTCACACGACTTCTTTTGATGCTTCTGTTGCTGCCATGTACTCGGCTTTGGTAGTTTTGCTACCGTGTCTTGGAGGTTTGACATCCAACTAACCGGTCCATTTGTATACCGAAAAACAAATGCGGTAGTCGACCTACTTCTATCATGATCACCGACAAAATTTGCATCTTCAAAACTTTGTATTGGAATTGTGCAATGTGATTGCATAATTAGTTGTACCTCTTAAGTACCGAAGCACCCATTTTATTACTTTCCAATGAACCTTTTCGGGGTTTGCCATAAATTGACTTAGAACTTCAACCGCTACGCGATATCCAGTCTTATACGTACCATGACAAACATTAAACTTTCAATTGCATTTGTATATGGAACCTTAACCATGCTTCTTCTTTATTTTTTTGTCTTCGAACTTTGCATTAAAGACTATTTGAAGTGAGGCACTAAGGGTGTCTTCACCGACTTTACATCTTTCATGCTAAAATTTTGAAGCACCCCTTCTATGTAACCTTTTTGAGATAATGACAAAATTCCATTTTGTCTATCTCTTTCACTTTCAATCCAAGGATTTTCCTTGCCAGCCCGAGATCTTTTATTTCAAATCTTTTGTTCAAAGAAGTCTGGAGCTCATCAATTTTTGTCTTATCTTTGCAGTCCAAAAGCATGCCATCCACATATAAGTCTAAAATCAAGTATATATCAACTTCAAAGAACTTTAAATAAATGCAATTGTCATACTTCTTGTGTACCCAAGGCTCATATGAATATATCGAATGTTCTATATCATTGTCTTGATGTTTGCTTGAGCCCATATAAGGACTTATTCAATTTGGACACAAGTCCTTCTTTGCCCTTCTCTATGAAGCCTTCCAGATGTTGCATGTACACTTCTTCTTCAAGTTCTCCATGCAAAAAAGCCATCTTTACATTTGCTCAAGCTTTAAATCAAGCATAGCAACTAACCCAATCACCAAGCGAATTGAGACCAACTTGACAACCGGAGCAAGACTTTCATCAAAGTCAATCCCTTCGTTTTGCGAAAAACCTTTTGCCACCAATCTTACCCTATATCTTTCAAGCTTGCCATTAAGCCCCTCTTTATCTTGAACACCCATTGACAACCAACGACCTTTCTACCTTTTGGTAGCTCCACCAAATCCAAAGTTTTGTTTCTTTGAAGGGCCAATATCTCTTCTTCAGTAGCTCTTTTCACCATTGCTATCAATGACTTCACGAAATGATGTTCGCTCTTTATTTTCAGCTATCAAAGCATGAAAAGTATTTGGATCCACATAATCTTTGTTCTACCCGAGTGCATGAGTTTCTCTAGTAAAGCGCCCATGTGCCAAAGGCACAACTTCATCATGATGGTCATGTGGTTATTCATCTTGACTTCTACAAGGACCAAGATTTTCCAGGCATGTTGTAGTGCGCCGACAGGTCATCGACAGGGAGAGTTAGACCGCCGTGCGCAACAGTTTAGGAGCCGCTGTGCATGGTAGAGGGCAAGCGGCAGTGAGAGTGCTATGCACGACAGTGTGTGTGCCGCCGTGCACGACAGAGAGTGTGTGCCTCCATGCGTGGTAGTGTGTGTGTGCCGTCGTGCGCAGCAATGTGTGTGCTGACATGCGGGGCAGGGAGTGTGTCGCTGTGCACGATAGTGTGTGTGTTGTCGTGCGTAGCAGAGAGTGTGTGCCATCGTGCAAGGTAGTGTGTGTGTTGTCGTGCGTAGCAGAGAGTGTGTGCCATCGTGCAAGGTAGTGTGTGTGCCACCATGCGTGGAAATGTGTGTACTGCCTTGCGCGGCAGAGTGTGTGTGCCGCCGTGCACGTCAGAGTGAGGCCATCGTGAGCGGTAGTGAGAGTGAGAGCCTTGTGCGGCAGTGAGAGAGAAGAAAGAGCATCGCTGTGCATGATGCCGCCATGCGCGACACCGCTGTGCGTGATGCCGCCTTGTGCGACATCGCCATGCCCGATGCCACCGAGCGCGTCATCGTCGAGAGTGGTTGCCGGGAAAACTTTTATGCCTTGCATGTTTTCCACTTTTTTGCCACATGAATGCCACTTGTTGCCCATGTATGCCACTTGTGAACTCCTGCACACCCCTTGCTTGCTGCCTTCCTCTCTTAGCTTATAAGTAACCGTTCTCACAGCTCTCAAGAGTTTTCTCTCTATCGCCCCATCCTCCCTTAAAACACTTAGAACCTTAAGCTTGGAAGCTTGGCTTTGAGGGGAAACCTATGTGAAGGAGGGAAAATTGGAGTTCTTTTAGTACAAGGTAAGTAGATCTAGCATTTAAGCTTCCCTGATTATTTTTATTGTTTTGCATGAAATTGAAGTATGAATAAGATTGAAATTGCAAACATGAGATGAATATATGTGCCCTATTTTTTCAGGATTGTGGTTCTCATTGGCATGATAGATTGAGTACTGAAAATATCTCTGTTGGCTATGAAAATATGTGGGACAATACCCTTGTGCCTCTAGTTTAAGATGGAAAATACCTTGTATTAATGTCCATTTTGGTTTAGAAGTTATGGGTCATTCTCTATGGCATGCCAAAATTGTAAACTGCATTTCTAGGAACTTTGCATGTTTTTAATTAGGATTGTTCACTGACCAAATAGTGTCCAAATGATCTCAAACATTTAAATGAAAGATGAGTGTATCTACTTCAAAAGTGGTTTTGGAACCATGTTGAAATTGTTTATGTTTTGGGAATTATGTCCCTGTTTGTATGATGATGTCACTGTTGTACATTGTAGTGAATTGATAGAACTGGTGTATATTTTGTACTGAATGGTTTACTAGTCAAATGGTATCGAAATAATGGTTAAATACTTTTAAATGAAAGATAAGTGTGTCTACTTCAAAAATGGTTTTGCGACCATGCCAAAATTCTCTATGGTTTGAGAATTATGCTCGTGTTTGTATGAAGATGTCACTGTTGTGAATTGCAGTGCAGTTTCAAAACTGTAATATGACTTATGAAAAGTTGTCCACTGACCCAATATGCCTCTGATTAAGGCCAAACCACTTTTAAATGAAAGGTGAATGAGTCTATTTTCAAATTGGTTTCTGGAACCATGGCTAAATTCCCTATGGCCAAATTTTCTAAGAGGCTATCATACTGAAAATTATGTTCTGTTGTGAATTTTTGAATATGCATGGCTGCCATGGGATATGCTTATGATACAGTGAATGCTTACGAATTATTGAATATGCATGGTTGTAATAAGACATGCCTATGAGATATGAATATGCATGATTGTAACAAGACATGCCTATGAGATATGAATATGCATGATTGTAATAAGACATGCCTATGAGATATGAATATGCATGATTGTAATAAGACATGCCTATGAGATATGAATATGCATGATTGTAGTAAGACATGCCTATGAGATATGAATGACCATGGTTGTAATAAGATATGCTTGTGAACTAGTGAATGCTTATGAAATGACGAATGTTCATGTAATATTGAATGAGCATGGTTGTAATGAGACATGCTTATGAAATATTGAATGCTTATGAAATGGTGAATTCTTACGAATTATTGAATGTGCATGGTTGTAATAAGACATGCCTATGATATGAACGTGAAATAAAGCACTACGCAACGGGTCATCCGTTGGTAGTGTAATGTGTGATATGATAGTGATATGTTATGACCATACTGTGACATATGATTGATATTGTGATATGTGATTAATTGGCATGCTTTGAGTGTATTGCATGACTATACTGTGATATGCGATTGATTGGCCAGATTTGAGGATATTACATGGCTTGACTATGAGATCTCTTGACATGCTTTGAGCGTATTGCATGACCAGGAGATGATATGTGATTTTTTAGCATGCATTGAGCGTATTGCATTGCCAACTGGTGCCGGCAGTTCCCTAACTCCCTATGATAGAGGGGAGTTAAGATGAGTGTGTGTTGGGAGGGTTGCACCCCCCAAAATTTTGTGAAATGTAAAAGGGAGAATATTGGGTCTTGCAAGGCATGAGCCTACCAAAAGCCCCAAATCATACTGGGGACTTTGTGTATGCGTGAGTGAAGGCATTAGTAGTGGGTCATCTACTTGTCATTGTCTTCCCTCCTGAGTTATAGTAGAAGTCCTAAGCAATGGGATTGGCTTGGCCTGATGGATAGAGCTTCTACTTCAGGATTAGGTGAATTAGGGCGTGAGTTAGTTAATGCTTGCTAATGTTGCTTACACTTATTAGACTTGCTGAGTTATAGTTACGATAATTCGTTATGATGCTTTGAATGATTGGGCTTGATAAATTGCTAATTCGTATGATATTTGCATTATAATTGCTCGTCCCTGAAAAGAAATTACTCATGGCACGTTACCAATACAATTGTGACACATGACTTCATATTGTGAAACTTGCATGAAACTTGGGGATAGTTATGAATAACAGTGTATGGGCAGGAATGCTTGATGCTTTGATTTAATTTATGGGCTTTATAGCTCATTCTCTTTACTCCCATCCTTGTAGACTGATAGCTGCGGGTCAAGGACGGATGGGTGGTGATCGTGACTAGCAGATTGAAGGCCTGCGCTAGACGAGAAAGCTTCTTTGTGATTGTAGGTGTTAAATGGCAGTTGGCCATATAGTTGTTTTGCCGTGAGGAAATGTTTTTTTTTTGTTATTGGGCCTTTGGTGCATTGGACAATTCGTAATACTTTGAAATGATATATATAAGTTTGGGTTTTAGTTTGTCAAGTTTTGTTATGGTTGTGTTAAGAGATTTTATCTTTCTTTCGTGGTTTGCTTTGATTACTGTTTTCTAAAAGCGTTGAGCACACTCCCACCTGAGTGGCATTTGCTACCTCTGGTTACGGTCCCGCACCTTGTTACCCTCCGGCAAGTACGGTATGGGGGCAGGGGGGGGGGGTGTGACAACTTTCTAGTTCTTCATGTTTTTCACCATGATCAATGGGTATATTCTCATAAGACATAATTGTACTTGGTACAAGTATTTTGGGGTTGCCTTGAAATTTTTGGCTCTCTTGTTGTACTTCTTGACTATTGTTATTCATCATCATCCCTTTTGCCAATACCTTGGATTCATCAAAATGCACATCATGACTAGTGATTATTTTTCGAGTACTTGGATCCTATAACCGGTAGCCCTTCACACCCTTGCTATAACCCACAAAGATGCACTTCTTTGACCTTGGATCTAATTTCTTCCTTTGGCAACTTGGAATAAGTGCATATGCATCACAACCAAAAATTTTTAAATTGGAATAGTCACTCGGAGTTCCATACCATACCTCATTAGGAGTTTTGCTTCTCAATGCTATTGAAGGTAATCGGTTAATAAGATAGCAAGCCATTGATACAGCCTCCGCCCATAATTCTTGTTCTAGGATGACATTGCTTAACATGCACCTTGCACGCTCCATCAAAGTGCAATTCATCCTCTTGGCGATACCATTTTGTTGAGGATTGTAAGCATTTGTGTAATGCCTAGTAATTTCCTCGGCCTTGCAAAAATTTTTGAACTCCTTTGACACAAATTCTCTACCACTATCGGTCCTAAGAACTTTGATGTGAAGCCCCATAGATTTTTCAACTTCGGCTTTAAAAATGCTTGAATGCACAAAACACATCACTTTTAGACTCGAGAGTTTTTATCCATATTTTTCTTGAGAAGTCATCAACAAATGAAACAAAATATAATGCACTGCCATAAGATGTAGTTGGTGAAGGGCCCCATACTTCTGAGTGAATGTAATCAAGTTTACACTTGCTTGTATGCTTCCCCGCCTTGAAAGGTTGTCTATATTGTTTCCCATAAACACAATGCTCACAAAATTCGGATCCATCAATTTTAAGAGTAGGAATAAAGTTCCTCTTGATCAAGATCTCCATACCCTTATTACTCATATGCCCCAATCTTTTATGCCATAGGAAAAATGGAACTTCCTCACCTTCGACCATGAAATTTACTTCATCATTTATTATTGTGCTTTCCAATAACTTGTACAAGCTCCCAACTAGCACTTCTTTCATCACAATTAGAACCCCTTTTGATACTTTGATTACTTCACCTTAACCGGTGAACTTATAACCTTTTGAATCTAGAGAAGAAAGTCCATCAAGCTCTATTTTAGTTTCGACACATGCCTAACAGCCTTAATTGCCTGAATAGTCCCATCAAACATCTTTAGACGAACCGAACCCATTCCAATCACCTTTCTAGTGAAATTATTACCCATAGATACTGATCCAACTTCGCATGAATCATATGAGTCAAATCATGATCTATGTAGGCCACATGTGATGGGTGGCTACACTATCAAGTATCCAATTTTGATGGAATATTGAATTATTGTAGACACTCAATTTTTAATATGGCAAATTCTGTGGTTTTTTGAACCCTTAGGACCGCAATATCCTAGTAAACCCAATCCATAGTTCACACAGCCTACCCTGTGACCCATAACTAATCTGCCTACCCAGAACCTAGCAGAAACCCTGTTTTGACCTAGAATTTTGTAAACACCTTGTTTTACCAAAAAAATCATTAAAAATAGTAAAAAAAAAAATCTTTTTTGACCCAAATTTACTTTGACAGCTTCACAAGAGGCTAAGGAACACACCCAAATTGGAATTTTTTAATTTGGACAAGTTTTGGTTTGGGCAACACTACCAGTGTCGCCCGGGTGACACCACTGGTGTCGCTCAATCCCTCTTGTCCTAAATTGAAAATTTTCCTTTTGGTTTCGTTTTCTTACCTTTTTTGAAGATTTTTTCCCTTTTATATGGGAAACATTAGGTGTGTCACTCAGGCCACACCAATGGTGTCACCCAGTTCTGTCCCCCCAAATTGGCATCTTTGACTAGGGATCTGTTGGTTATGGAAAGTTAACCTTTCCAATAGATCCTTTGCCCCATTATAATCTTTTTTTTGTGGAGAAAGGGGGGAATGCTAAGACCTCTGAAGAGAGAAACCCTAGAGAAAAACTCAGAGAGAAAACCTAACCCGAACCCTAAGCCTAAAAACCTAGACCTAGGGCACAATATAAAACCATATCCAAGGGCACAACCACCCTATTCAATCATAATTTTTTTGGTAAACTTCCAAATCAGAGAAGCAAAGAGGACATTGGTTCTGATACGGGTGAGCCCTCGAAGGCTTTTCTTCTTGAGAGGGTTTTTCGGCTGTGGCTTTTTCTTTTTTCGGCTATGGCTTTTCGAGATACACTTTCAAGCATAACAACAAATGCATAAGGGATTGCCCCCATACTGAAGAACGTGACATATCCTGGAGTCATGTTCTTATTTATGATGAAAATATGATCGATCTTCCAATGAAGATCTCTCGAATTTTAACACCTCAAACTAATTAAAAAGATGTAAATAAAGTAGTAGAGAAAGTGAGACAGATCGAATTCAGATAGGAGGCCAGATTTGCCCGAAAATGAGCAATTCTACTCTCAGATCTATGGTAGAGCCAGCATGATTCAGAGCATTAAAATACAATTTTTAAGACAAGTTAACAGATCAAAAATAAATAAAAGAAGAAAAACAATAAAAAGAAGAAGAAAGAGAGAGGAAGAAATAATACCAAACTGGACCGGATGGCCCGGGATTCCCGAGCCTTCGAGGGCTCGCCTGTATCAGAACCGATCCTCTTTGCTTCTTTGATTCGGATGTTGACTAGCAGATCTTTGGTGTTAGGGTTATATCTAGGGTTGTTGTGCCCTAATTCTAGTTTTGATATAGGGTGCCCTAGGTCTAGGTTTTCTCAGTCTTAGGGGTTAAGACTTCAGGAGGCTAGGGTTTCTATCTGCTTTAGGGTTTTCAATCTAGAGATTTTTTTAAAGTTGTCTGTCTTTCTCGGGGTTTGGAGGAGAATTTCCTTAGTTTTCTAAGGGTTTTGTTATCTCTAGAGGTTGAATATGAATTATGAGATTTTATCTAATTTTTTGAGATTTTTTGGGATTTTTTTCTAAATTTTTAGAAATTTTCTAAGTGTTTTTCTTATTTTTCGTAACATTGGGTAATTTTCCTAATTTTGAGAGTTTCTAAGTTGTTTTAGTCTCTTTTATCTCTCTCTCTGGGTTAGGGAGAAGGGGTTATTATAAGATTCAATCTGTGATTTTTCCTAAATTTATTTTGGAGTTTTTTCAAAATTTTTTGGATTTATCTTGAAGTTTTAGCCTTGCTAATTAAAAAAAACACTTTTACTGTATCATCAGATGCATTGATTGCATCATCAACCTGCGTCTGGGCCTTTCGGGTCCGTTATAGCTCAGCCTGCAGCCTGCAGCCCGATAGTTGGGTCTCACAGGGACTAAATTATTATTTGTTATATCTTTTGATCTGTAGGTTTGATTCAGGCGATTCTTAGACCGTTGGAAAGCTCTTGGGCTCTACTTCAAATTGGGATAGGATTTGGGTAGTTTTGGGGTAACTAAACTGGTTCTACTAAGATAATGTGGTCCTAAAGGTTAAAAAACTATAGAATTTTTTAGATTTAAAATGGGGTGTCTACAGTTGCCCCTTTTTTGCACTCCCTGTCCTTCGAGGGACAGGTGAGTGGCAAAGAATTAGACACTTTGGCATTCCCTATCCTTTGAGGGTAAGTGAACATCAAAGATAAAGCAGACATTTTAAATTTCTTCCTAAGGTCACATGGTCAGGGGGCACACCAACTATCTGTACAAGTTATTGTGCTCACCAAGCTCACCCATCTGGGGCTTTTTTCCTCCTAGGGTTTTTGGCGTGAGATGTCGGTGAGCTACACAAGCTTGAAACTCGAGTTGGATTTTCTAGCCATGCTACTTAACTTCAGGGGTTTTTGTTATTTGAATTTTTGACCCTAACATTTTCTATGATCTCCTTAGGGTTTCCTAAGGCTGTCTATTGGAAGAGACTTGTCTGGCCGAACCCAAAGTGAGAGACGAGGTAGAAACACGGTAATCGCGGCAAAAAGGTAATCATCATATACGGGTGTCCAAGCTCCTTCATATTTTTAAGACTTTTTAGAATTTTTGAAAGTAGGGGGAGATTTGAAATAGGACCTAGAGCAAGGAAAAGTTACGATTTTAACAAAGAAATTAAAGTTTTTGGAAAACACAAGACATATAGTGAAAATTTTGAAAAGAGAAAGATATTTCGAAAAACAAGGTTGGTTAGGAGTTTTAACTCCTGCAACCATAGTGCCCTCTAAGAAGTTTAACGTCAGGCAATGATGGACCATGCACTCGACCCATTTACATCAATACGGGGATAGACGGAATCCATTGAACAAGGTGGTTGTGCCCTTGACATACCTGACCTTTTTGTGTTAGACGGGGCTAGGCGGTACCTGCCTCAACTCTTTTACGTCACACGAGTTTGACGTTTTTTCATCGATTAGGGTGGTTGTGCCCTAGATACACCACCGACCTTTCACGTCATATGGGGCTAGACGGTACCTATCTTGGCTCTTTTACGTCGCACGAGTTTGACATTTTTCCATTGACCATGGTGGTTGTGCCCTGGATACACCCGACCTTTCACGTTATGCGGGGCTGAACCGTCCCTGTCTCGGCTGTTTTACGTCGCACGAGTTTGATGTTTTTCCTCTCTCGGCTCTTTAACATTGCACGAGTTTGACATTTTTCCTGTCTCAGCTTTTAACGTCACACGAGTTTGCATTTTTTTTCCTGTCTCGGCTCTTTTATGTCACACGAGTTTGACATTTATCCTGTTTCGACTCTTTAACGTCGCACGAGTTTGACGCTTATCCTGTCTCAGCTCTTTAACATCACACGAGTTTGACGTTTATCCTGTCTCAGCTCTTTAACGTCGCACGAGTTTGAGGCTTATCCTGTCTCGACTGTTTTACATCGCACGAGTTTAACGTTTATCATGTCTCGGCTCTTTTACGTCGCACGAGTTTGATATTTTTTGAATTGGATTTTGGGACATCGTACCCACAAACGGGGATGAGTTTGCCTCATATCACCTTAGGGGATCCAGTCGAGAGAAAAATGTTCCTAGACTAGCCAATATCGTCATTGGCGAGGTTCACCCATCTCTGATATGTAGTAGTTAATAGTTATACTCATGCAATCATGGAGTGCCTGACTAGTTTCAAGCCTTCATAACAGGCGTAGAAAGTTGGCTTTAAGAACGAGGCCAGATTGAGTAACAATTTAACCTCTTGTAGTGATGGAGGAAGTCCTTTCTAAAAGGATTTTGGAAGTGGAGGGTTTTAATAATCAGATTGAAAAAGAGCTTTTAAAAGGGACGGGCCTTACAGTTTGCCACTTGTGGCCCCTTTGGTGGTCATTTTCTTTATTATATTTTACCAAAAGATGATGAAAGGATTTCCTTGTGGGATCATGAGAATTCAAAAGTCTCGAAGTTGTCTTTTTACCTTTGGAGCTTTCATCTTGTGCTTCGCGGGTCCATGAAGAGTTCTCTGGATTCTTGCTGAGCTTCCATCTTGGAGAGGTCTCAATGTTCTTCTAGGATTTGTCGAAGTCACTTCGATTTTCCATTCATATCACGCTCCTGCATCTTTCTGAGTTGGTTATGTTGGGAACCTGTAGGGTTTAAGAGTAGTCTTCATCCTCTGGGTCGGTCTGCTTGTGACGTATTGTTGGAACTTGCAAGTACTTGTTTGTACTTGAGTGTTTTTTATTAGAAGTTCCTTCTTAGAGAGATTTTTTTTTTTTTTTTTTACCCGTGATGCCCTTTCAGGTTTTCACCACGTCTATTTTTTTTTTTTTTTGTGATTCCTTTTCAGGTTTTTACCACTCTTTTGAGCCCGTTACGGGTAGTATTTTCAAAGATACATCACATAGTTGGGGTCGTTGTGCTCGCACCCCTCATGATTCTTGATCTTGTAAGAATTGCCTGCTTGCACTCGGGTGACCACAAATGGCCCTTCCCAATTAGGTTTAAACTTGCCTAAAGGGTGTGGGTTTGCAAGAGTGTGGAATATTTGTTGGACCGGATGAACCAGAGGGACCGATTGAAGAATCAGTTGACTCGGCTATGCTAAGGGTTGACCTATACCACTAACTTGGTTTGGGATCGACCCGTAAGTTGGGGCATGAACAGTGTAACCTCGGTCAACTAGACTTTTGAGGGCAGCTTAGACGCCAATCTTGCCTAAGGGTCGGTTTGAGTCGACACCTCTGCTTCGTACAATATTCATGACATCATGAGCTGTACTATGGTGGCTCAACGTAGATTCCCTAGACCTAGGTGGGTCTTGGTTTTGAGATCGTTGCACCTTAGAGTTATCTTGGTTTGAGTTAAAGAGAATTGGCTTTAGATGTTGTCTGAATTTTTTCCCTCACCCGACTTCTACTTTGGTTGCCTAAAATCCCCTGTAGGATGACTTCTGGTAGGACTCCTTGACTATTCAAGGTTTTCAAAAAGGAATCGGCTTTTTGGGTCACACAGATCTCAGGATTAGGAGTGGATGCTTGGGACTCTGCCTCTGATTGAAGACTTGGGTGTTGGATAATGGATTGTCCTGAGGTCTGTCAATAATTCCAAGGGATTGCAGCATATTGGTCCCTAGGTTTGGTCAGGTTTGGCTTAGAGTTGGCCGTGGCGCAGTCATCATGGTAGCTTTGAGTGACAGACATGGTAATTGCTTTTGACTGGGTTGTAAAATCTAGACTTAGGTAAGATCTAAACTCGGCGAGTTAGGGCAAACCTAGCCTGACACTAGGGGAAAAAACCTTAGCTAAGACCTAGGCTAAGACTAGACCTGAACCTAGACTTACTAGACTGAATGGATTTTGGTTAAAACCCTGAACTAGGGTAAGACTAGTTTAGCTCCAGAGCCAACTCTAAAACTTAGACCTATGCTAGAACCTAGACTAAGATCTATACTAGATGGTGCATGAGTCTCGGCTCGGACCAAGAGTGAGTCTTGGTTTGGAGGGGTAAGCAACCCTAATGTATTTTTTTTATATTTTTTAATTATTTTATCTTTTTAATTTTGATGAAACACAGCTAAACTAAGCATGGTGAAAGTAGGAAAAATATGATTTCATTCAAAATTAACAAACTTAAATAAAATCAAAAGGGCAAAGATATAACATATCTATCTGAAGTAAAATATTTTTTTATATTTTTTAAATTTTTATTTTAGGTAAAAAATTGGTCAAAATGGAGCCAAAATACCCTGGAATGGTCCTATGGGGTCCCAGAAAGTTTTTGGGACACTTGCAGTTGGGTGACACGAGTGGTGTCGCCCAAGCGACACTAGTGGTGTTGCCCTTGTAGAGTGGGCGACACGGCTGGTGTCGCCCAAAACATTGTTGTTATTATTATTTTTTAGATTTTTATCTTGTTAATATTGATTAAATAATACTACTTTAAACTTGGAAGAAGCAGGAAATAAAAATATTTATGATGAAATAAGTTAAAATAAAGTAAAATAGAAAAGTCTAGATTGAACTAAAATTTTTTGTTTTTGTATTTTTAAAAATTTTATTTTGATCTGAATGTTTTTGTGCAATCACAAAAGAGTCCCTAGAACAGATCTACAAAGTTCCAGAGCTTTCTGAGACATTTGAATTTGGGCGACATTGGGAGTGTTCCTCAGAAAAAGTAAGGTTTTGGAGCACCGAAACCATGGATTCTGGTCATCGCCAGCTTTTGGGACCTTTTGTGGCTGAAAACAGTGAAAAACATCGAAAAAAAATTGTATTTTGAAGCTTGGATCAAGCTCGAAATAACAGCACAGTGGGCGCCAAACTGTTTACGATGAAAAACTAACAGATCTTCCGATGAAGATCTCTAACACCTTAAACTAATTAAAAAGATTTAAATAAAGTGGTAGAGAAAGTGGGACAGATCGAATTTAGATATGAGGCCAGATTTGCCTGGAAACGAGCAGATCTACTCTCAGATCTATGGCAGAGCCAGCATGAACCAGACCATTAAAATACGAAATTTAAGACAAGTTAACAGATCAAAAATAAATAAAAGAAGAAAAACAGTAAAAAAAAGAAGAAAGATAGAGGAAAAAATAATACCAAATCGGGTCCGATGGCTCGGGATTCTCGAACCTTCGAGGGCTCGCCTATATCAGAACCGGTCCTCATTGCCTCTCTGATTCGGATGTTGACCAGTAGATCTCTAGTGTAAAGGGTTAGATCTAGAGTTGTTGTACTCTAATTCTAGTTTTGATCTAGGGTTTTTGTGTCCTAGGTCTAGGTTTTCTCAATCTTGGGGGTTAGGACTTTAGGAGGTTAGGTTTTCTATCTTCTTTAGGGTTTTCATCTGGAGATTTTTCTAAAGCTGTCGGTCTTTCTCAAGGTCTGGAGGAAATTTCCTTAGTTTTCTAAGGGTTTTGTGATCTCTAGAGGTTGATTATGAATTCTGAGATTTTTTCTAATTGTTTTGGATTTTTCCTAAATTTTTAGGAATTTTCTAAGGGTTTTTCCTATTTTTGGTATTTTTGGGTAATTTTCCTAATTTTGGGAATTTATAACATTTTTTGGGTCTCTTTTTCTCTCTTTTTGGGTTTGGGGGAGGGGGTATTTATATGATTAGAGTGGTGATTTTTCCTAAATTTTTTGAAGTTTTTTCAGAATTTTTTGGATTTATCTTGAAGTTTTAGCCTTATCTAATTAAAGAAAACACATTTACTACATCATCAGATGCGTTGACTGCATCATTAGATAGTGTCTGGGCCTATCGGGCCATTATAGCTAGGCCCGAGGCCCGAAAGTTGGGTCTCACAGGGACTAAATTGTTATTTATTTTATTTTTTTTATCAATAGGTCTGATTCAAGCGATTCTTAGATTATTGAAAAACTCTTGGGTTCTACTTCTAATTGGGATAGGATTTGAAAATTTTTGGGGAAATTAAATTGAATCTACTAGGATAATGTAGTCTTAAGGGTTCAAAAAACCATAGAATTTGCCAGATTTGGAATGGGGTGTCTATAATTCTCTAGTGACATGCTTACCTTCGCGGCTTCAGGGAGTGCAGTTTCATTGACTTGCATAGCGGCCTCTCTGAATCTAGTTATAAATAGGGAAGGAGACTCATCCTACTTTTGTATGGTGGAAGTTAACTTACCAAGGGTGACAGGACTTGATCTTCCTCTATTATAGCAAGAGGAAAATTGCCTGAATATTTCGTCAGGAGTTGCTTGAGGGTTTTCCTTCATGAATCTTCAGTGCCACATCCAGGGTTCTTTTGATAAGCTATGCGAGAACATGGCCTAAGTTCGTTGGGTCGGTCTCGCAATGTGTGGACCATCAATAAGTTGGCGTTAATGTGTGCCTCAGGATCCTCTTTCCCTGAAAATCTTTTCTGAACTGTGGCATTACAAACCCCACTGGTAGATATTCTAGGTTTCTTAGAATTTCTTGTACATAAGCTTTAGGAGTTGAGAAATCCCATATTCCCATTTTCTTTCAAGAGCCTTGAAGGTGTTTCATACGAGGGACTTAAGTCATCGTTATAGCTGTGAGCTGACTCGGTTGTATGATCGGTTGAACCTGACTTTGTGGTGTGTGGCTCGTATAAACTGGCTGTGGGGTCCATGTAGCGGGTTGTCCCAAGGACTGAGCCTAAGGAATATGTTGAACTTGATGTGCCAATTGTCGGCTTGTAGACTCAAGTTGAATTGGGTCAGAGCATACCCATTTCTCGGAGGTTGCACAATTTGGCCATGCAATGAGGCCTGCACGATAAGATCACCACTTAACAGAGATGGATGACTCAAGCTGCTATGATGACTAGACCTCTGACCTTAGGTGGCTAGGTCTACCTGACCCCGTTCTTGATTGGATGATCTATCCCTAGGGTTAGGGTATTCTCTTCCCTCAGAACTGGACTGAAAGAGTGAAGGAATGCCGTAACCACTGTCAGCGGGAGTCTGCCCTCTAGGTAGTCTTGGGCTCGAGTGATGATTAAAACTAGACCCCTAGCCCATAGTGGGTTGGATTGGCAGGCTAACAGCCCTAGGATTATCCTGATTTGAGTTAGAATGTTAGACTTGGCCTATGGCTTGAGCTTCTGACCTGACTTTCCTAGATTGAGTGCGTTGGATGATGTATCCTATATTGAGCAGGTCTTGAAAATAAGCATGCACCTTAGGATTGTATTTATATTGATTTAAGTCAAAACCTTGATATTTATTGGCGATGGGTTGCCCGAGTAGACTTTCCCTAATTGTATGTGAACCCACTCCCCCATTAACTGGCTGATTGCCAAGACTGGAATGGTGGGCTACTAATTGACTAATGGGGTTCACACGATTGAGATCAACTGACTCAGAGATTTGGGCCAGTTTGTGCCGACTGGATTTGAGGTTAAGGATTGCCCCCCGCCTGACCCCTTGACTGTTCAAGGTGTTACGGACCTTATTAACCTGTTGGCTCGGGACTTCCAAATGATGGCCCTGAAGTGGCTTGGATGACTAGTTTTGGTTCCATGTGGGTCGAGAGTCAGCTTATTGACACAAGTGCTATGGATGATTTGTGAGGGAGCACTGTAACGGTGCCTCTTTGATTGACTAGGTTCTCTGGATCTAGACTGAGTTGGGGACATAGGGTTGAACCTTGCTCTACTATGTCATGGGTTAATGATTCATAGACTCGATGAGATCAAGACTCAATGCCTCAGGGTAGATCTAGCTTAACGTTAGGGGCAAAACCTGAAATAAGATCTAGGCTAGGACTAGACTTGATGAAACCTGCTAAACTCAATGGGCTATGGTTCTGACTCTGACATAGGGCAAGCCTAGTGTAGCTCTAGAGGCAACTCTATGCTTAGACCTATACTAGAACCTAGACTGAGATCTAGACTAGATGGGTACGAGTTTCGGCTCGGACTAAGAGTGGGTTTGGGTTCGGACCTGGACTAAGCTGGGTGCAAGCCTGAACTTGGACCTAGAGAGTTTTGGTGATCAGACTAGGTGTGGACCTGGACTGGATCAAGGTTGGACTAAGAACGAGCCTTCGGATTGGACCAAGAGGGGGCCTAAGTTCGGACCAAGGCAAAACCTAGTTTGGACCTAGGCTAAGCTGGGTCCAAGCCTGGACTTGGACTCAGAGGGTTCAGCTCGAACCAAAAGCGGGTTCGGACTGAGATCTAAAATTAACCAATAGAAATAAGCAAGCACAACACACGAAAACGTTTGACCTAGATTATAGGTAGGCTCGGCTTGAGAGTGGGTTCCTAACTATTAAAATACAGCTAGGCTGACATGAGTTCCCACATAGGTACTGGCCTCCTATTATAGGATTTTCACTAGGTCCTACTATACGCGAAGTTGCTTTGAGGCAAAGGATTACGGAGGGGTGCTCACAGTTAAAGTTATATGAATCCCAACCGCCTCGACTCTCAAATCAAGGTTCCCCTCATGCCATTAACGCGGATTTTCAAAATATTTGTTTGCTGGTTTCCCCAGCATTCCCAGTCCGGTGTGTGCTGGATTGTGTAAAGAAGCACGCAATCAAAAATAATCGTCACGCACACAATGCATGCAAAACAAGAAAGAAAATAAGTGAACGCTCGACACTGATCCCGTCTAGCGATGCGCGCTTTGAGGCGAAACTTGCTAGAAGCACAATATAGATGAAGTGGTAAGCCACCCCTAAGAAGGTACAGTCAAAACAATGAGATCAAGCACAGTCCATGCTAAGTCGAGTGCGGTTCGAGTCAAGGGTGACTCGAATGGGACACGGTTCAGGGAGGGTGTAGGCAACCCTCAATTTATTTGTTTTTATTTATTTTTTATCTTTTTAACTTTGATGAAGCACAGTTAAACTAAGAATAGTGAAAGTAGGGAAAACATGATTTCAATCAAAATTAACAAACTAAAATAAAATCAGAAAGCCCGGGAGAGAGCAGATCTATCTGAAGAAAAATGATTTTTTTTTTTAAATATTTTATTTTGAGGCAAAACTTGGTGAACAAGAAGACAACAATTTATGGACCTGTGGAGTCCCAGAAGTTTTTGGGACCACTGCAACTGGGCGACACTGGTGGTGTCGCTCAAAACATTTATTATTTTTATTTTTATTATTATTATTTTTTTATTATGAATTTTGATGAAATAATGTTACAGTAAACTTGCAGAAGCAGGGAAAACAATATTTATCATTGAATAAATTAAAACAGAGCAAAGTAGAATAGTGTAGACAAAACATACCTATATCAAGTAAAATATTTTTTTGATATGTTTAAAAATTTTATTTTGATTAGAAATTTTTTGAGAAGTCACAAGAGAGCCCCTAGAACAAGACTGCAAAGTTTCAGATGATTCTGAAACTTCTAAATTTGGGCGACACGGGGAGTGTCGTTCTGGATCTGGGCAGCACTAGTGGTGTCACCCAGGCGACACTGCTGGTGTCGCCCAGGCGACACTGCTGGTGTCGCCCAGAACAAACAAGGTTTCACAACACCTAGGTCCTTATCACAGCTGATGTTTAGGACCTTTTGTGACTAAATCAGTGAATAAAAATCATACTTTTGTGCTTGGATCAAGCTTGAAATGCCCCACGGTGGGCACCAAACTGTTTACGATGCAAGATCTGACAAATCTCTTGACAAAGATCTCTCGGATCTTAAGACGTTAAACTGATAAAAAATGAAGTGGTAGAGAAATTGTGACAAATCAAATTCATATCTAAAACTAGATCTGCTCGGAAATGCGCAGATCTGCTCTTAGATCTGTGGTAGAGCCAGCATGATCGAAGACACTAAAATGCGATTTTAAAGCTATAAACAGATCAAAATAATCAAAATAAGATCAAAATAAAATCAAAACTGTATAAGAAGAAGAAAGAAAAAGAGAAGGAAACAATATCGAATAGAGCGGGATGACCTAGGACAGAGGTGAACATGATCAAGAAAAGCAACCCTTCTGTAAACCATTCACAGGGAAAGACTAAAATTCATTCTACTACATGGAGAATGCTGACTTCCACACCAAGGGAATTCACTCCAATTGATGATCCGATGATCGATGTCATGAAGATTTTGCTGAAGGCAAGACTCATAGAATTACCTACAACAGCTAAGATTCCTCCTTTCTATGGAGGCGATGCATCTCGATGGTGCGATTGGCATCAAAACTATGCCCATAACACTGAGGAATGTCGAGCTTTCAGACATAGAGTTCAAGATCTCATCGATAATGGCATGATAAGTATCAAAAAGGAAGATGTTGACGGTAAAGAAGAATAAAAAACTCTAGATGTCTCGACAAAGAATATTGATGTCTTAACTCAGGAGAATCACAAGTTGTGCCCAAACTCGAAGAACACCCACAAAGGCCTTGGAGTATAAGATGAAATCAACTGGAAAAGTCTAGTAGATCAAGAACAAAACGAGCATAACCTCACCCAAGAGTTAATGACTAAGAATACTCAAGATCAAAACAGTGAGGATGATCTTAGCTCCAAGCCATAACCGAAGAAAGGCGAAAACAAAGGGGTATCACATAGGGAATTCCATGCCAAGATACAATCCCAAAAGTGGCACAATAAGTCCTCATCATCAAGAGTCACACTAGAGCATATGAAACCTTCAACCCGTACTTCCAAGTTAATACAATAAATGGTTCATATGTGTGTGGCAACGAATCAAACTCGCAAGAGCAATATGAAGTCGAGTATAAGCTCAACAAAGATTTTGAAGCTAAGAACTCCCAAGCCCATGACGACAAGAAAAACCTTAATGCTGAGACAATAACTCGCGAGGGGGCAAATGAGCACATGCTAAAAGGAAGCTCTTCACCCCAAAACCTTGACGACCCACCTAAGTGGCATCAATATGATGAGGACGACGTGTTAGAAATTGATGTGATCCAGATCATCGAGAAGGGATCATCTTCCAAATAAGGGGTCAACACCCCAAAGTCTCCCATTATGCTTAAAAACAAGGGGCCAACACCTCAAATATCAAAAGAAGTCGACCTTTGGAAATTCTAAGGAGCCGATCTGGGCCACCTTCACCGGACTTCTTCGCCAACCCACCTATATGGGATGAGGAGCCAAGCTCATAAGATTTAACCGAGTCACCTCTCTAGGTGACCCCAGATGATGGAGAAGCAAAGAGCCTAAATTTGACTATTCCCAAAGATTTGGCATCTTCATTAGAGTTGATAGAGCTCGAACCTTTGGAAATTCTAAGGGGCCCACCTGAGCCACTTTCATAAGATTTCTTGAATGATCCACCTGTTTACGATGCAAAATTTGACAGATATGGTGTTGAAGATCTCTTGGATTTGACACCTTAACCTAATGAAAATGAAACGGTAGAGAAGGTGGGACAAATCGAATTTAGATATGAGGTCAGATCTACTCTCAGATCTGTGACAGGGCCAGCATGATCCAAGACATTACAAAATACGATTTTTAAGTAAACAAAAAGATCAAAATAAAATGATAAACAATAAGATCAAAAGAGATAAAATGGAAGAAAATGATATCGAACCGAGTCGGATGGCCCCAGACTCTCGAGCCTTCTGGGGCTCGCCCGTATAAGAACCGGTCCTCTTTTGTCTCTTTGATCCGGATATTAGCCAGCAGGTCTCTTCATCATAGAGTTGTTGTGCCCTATAGATAGTTCTAGGTGTCTTAGGTCTAGGCTCTCTCATGCTTAAGGGTTGAAGTCCCAGGAGGTTGGGGGTTTCTATCTCTTTGAAGCTCTAGGGTTTCAATCTCTATCTTTTTCTAGGGTTTTTGATCTCTGTCCCTGGGTTTCTATCTCTATCCTTAGGATTCTCATCTCTCATATTTTTTTTATCTCTATCTGCTCTTTTCTAGGGTTTGGTGTCTCTCTGTCCTCCCCTCCAAATGGCCACAAAAAGAGGGTTTACAGGGTCAAAATTCGATGGGAAGGATATACTTACATAAAAAATACATCCCCATCAAAAAATACACGTTTTGAGGGTCACGGATCTAAGCGACACGGGCAATGTCACCCAGTCTAGGCTAGGCGACACTGCTCGTGTCACCCAAGTCAAATAGCATCAAAATTAGCATATTTTATTTCAGGTGTGTTCCTTAGCCTATTATGAAGCTACCAGTAAAACTTTTGGTCAAAACTAATTTTTTTACTATTTTTAGCGATTTTGTTTGTAAAACAGGGCAATTGCAAGATGACGTGGGTAACACCAGTGGTGTCGCCCAAATCAAAACTTGTCCAAATTTATATTTTTCAATTTGGGTGTCTTCCTCAGCCTCTTGTGAATCTCTCAAAGAAAATTTGGGTCAAAACATATTATTTTACTTTTTTTGATGGTTTTTTTGGTAAAACAAGGCATTTATAGAATTCGAGTAGGCAAATTGGTTCTAGGTCATGGGATAGGCTATATGAACCATGGATTTCGGTTTACTTAGGTTAAGTGTGATTTTAAGGGTTCAGGAAATCATATAATTTGCCAAATTTAAAATGGGGTGTCAACAATTGCCCCTCTGTGGCACTCCATGTCCTTTGAGGGACAGGTGAGTGGCAAAGAAGTAGACACTTTGGCATTCGCTGTCCTTCGAGGGTCAGGTGAACATCAAAGATTTCTTCCTGAGGTCACGTGGTCAGAGGGCACACTAACTATCCCTCCAAGTCATTGCGCTCATCGAGCTCACCCATCGAGCTCACCCACCTAGGGCATTTTTCCTCTTAGGGTTTTTGGTGTGAGATGTCGATGAGTTACACAGGCTTGAAACTAGAGTTGGATTATCTGGCCATGCCACTTAACTTCAAGGGTTTTGCAGTTCGAAAATTTTTAACCCTGGCATCTTCTTTGATCTCCTTAGGGTTTCCTAAGGTTGTCTATAGTTTTAAGAAGAGAAAGGATAATGCAGACATTGAAAATTTGTTCTTGATGTCCCGTGGTCAAAGGGCACACCAACTATACCTCCAAGTCATTGTGCTCACGGAGCCCACCTACCTAGGGCGGTTTTCTTCCTAGGGTTTTTCGGCGTGAGTTTCAACGTGAGATGTTAGCGAGTTACACAAGCTTGAAACTTGAGTTGGATTTTCTGGCCATGCCACTTAACTTCAGTTTCAAATCTGTAAATCTGTATTTTCCTCGATTTCCTCAAGGTTTCCTAACGCTTTCTATACGAAAAGGCTTTCTATAGGAAGATACTTGTCTGGCCAATTCTGAAGAGAGAGATGAGGTAGCCACGTGGCAATCGCGGCAAACGCGGTAATCATCATATAGGGGTGTCCAAGCTCCTTCGTTTTAAAAGTCGTTTTAGAAATTTTGAAAGTAGGGGGAGATTTGAAATAGAACCTGGAGCAGGGACATGTTACAATTTTAACAAAGAGATTAAAGTTTTTAAAAACACAAGACATATAATGAAAATTTTGAAAAGGGAAAGATATTTCGAAGAATAAGATTGGTTAGCAGTTTTAACTCCTACAACCATAGAGCCCTCTAAGCAGTTTAACGTCATGTAACGATGGACGGTGTAGTCGGTAGTTATACTCATAGACCGTGGAGTTTTTATTGTTTTTCATTATTATTACTATTATTTTTTTACTGCCCCTGTTGAGGGGTTGTTTTTCTTTTAATGTAGGTCTTACAGTTTAACCACTTGTGACCCATTTGATGGACCCTATGTGAGCGTATCTGGTCCTTGCTTGAATCTTCGGGGTGAGGAATCATCAAGTATCTCCTTGTCTTCCAACCTCAGCTCTTGTATTTCCATTCAAGGAGAATTCTCTGGAGTTTTGAACGAAACAGAGTCTTGAAAATACATGATACTTCCCTTGGGTATTCAGAATCTCTTTGGATTTTTGATTTCGTTCCTCCACCACTCACCTTTCGAAGTTGCAAATGATCAAGGTCCTTAAGAATGTTCTGTCGGGCTAATGCTTAATGATTTTCTTTTAACACCAATTTGACTCAGGGGGAGGAAGAGAAGATGTTTAGAGAGAAGAGACTTTGGAGATTTGAAGGGAGGAGAGAACTTCTTCTTTTTTCATCGTCCCGTGGTCCCTTTCGGGTGTTCAGCCCGGTAGCCTTTTTTCCTATGCTCGGGGTTCCTTTGGGATTTTCAGCCTAGCAGATTTTTTTTTTTCATCGCTCTGAGGTCCCTTTCGGGATTTCAGTTGGTAGCTTTTTTTCCAATGCTTGGGGTTCCTTTCGGATTTTCAGCTCAACGATTTTTTTTTTTTTTTGAAGAAGAGAACAATGACAAAGGAAGAGGAGGTGAAGGAAGAAGAGTCAAAGTTGTCCCCTTTTTTTTTTTAGCAATTCGCCTTAAGATCATGTAAGAATTCGATCATCTTTCCCTCCTCCAAGTGGTAGGGAGGTCCTAATATCGATCTTCCTCTGATTTCCCTTGACCTAGACATCCAAAATCTCTTTGAAAATGATTGCTGAATCTCTATTGAACTTTTCCTTTAAACTACTCCACTTGAACCTGAATTTTGGGAGTGAAAATCACACTCAGTTTCCTAATCCCTCAGTCTTCTGTATGGACGGATAGGCTCATTAGGGTTTTCCCGTTAATGGAGTACTTGATGTTACACATCAAGCGTTAATGCCTTTTGAAGTGTGAGGCATGAATGCCTCATTTAGTTATTTGCAAGGGGTGAGTGATTACCCAACTCCTTTTTGATAATCTTTTTCATTGCAAATTTTGAATTGTTTTTCGGAGGTTAACTCCATGGTAGGCTCCTTCTCAGTGCTCGAGCTTAGGTGAGACTCTCACATAAGAGGAGTGGTTGAGTTGGTATTAGATGGCCTTACAACATGTTGGGAGTCAACAAAGAAGCGTGAAATCTCATTAGTTTCCCCCGTTGTATTAAACAACCTTATGACGTGATGGAAATCAACAAACAAAGGTTCAATCTCAGTAGTTGTCCCTATTGTATCCTCTTCATGAGAGGAGTTTGCCCTTATTGAATATTTTGTTGGGGTTGCCCTTCCAGGGATTTCTGTTATGTTGAGAACTTGTTCTTCACATGATGCATTTCCTTGACATGGTAGTTCTCCGGTTATCGGAGTTGTGCTCATGCCCTTAATAAATTTTAGAGAGCCTGCCTCTTGAGGAGGTACCATAGATTTTTAGTATCCAATTCTTGATCCCAGATTAGTGGATCAATCAAGAAATCTTGTGAAGGTGGCCCAGGTGGACCCCTTATAATTTTCAAAGGTTCGAGCTCTATCAACTCTAGTGAAGATGCCAAATCTTTGAGAATAGTCAAATCTGGGATTTTTACTTCTCCATCATCTATAACTGGGTTCACCTCGAGAGGTGACTCTGTTAAATCTTCTAAGCTTGGCTCCTCATCCCATATATCTGGGTTGGTGAAGAAGTCTAATGAAGGTGGCCCAGGTTGGCCCCTTAGAATTTCCAAAGGTTCGACTTTTTTTGATATTTGAGGTGTTGGCCCCCTGTTTGGAAGCGTAATGGGAAATTTTGGGGGTGTTGACCCCTAGTTTGGAAGATGATCCCTTCTCATTGATCTGGATCACATCAATTTCTAACACGTCGTCCTCATCATATTGATCTCTCTTAGGTGGGTCGTCAAGGTTTTGAGGTGAAGGGTTTTCTTTTAGCACTTGCTCATTTTCCCCCTTACGAGTTATTGTCCCATAATTAAGGTTTTTCGTGCCGTCATGGGCTTGGGAGTCCATAGCTTCGAAACCTTGGTTGAGCTTATGCTCAAGTTCATATTGCTCTTGTGAGTTTGATTCGTTGCGATACATGTATGAAGCATTTATTGTGTTAACTTGGAAGTACGGGTTGAAGGGTTTATATGCCCTAGTGTGACTCTTGATGATGGAGACTTCTTGTGCCACTTTTGGGAGTGTATCTTGAAGTGGAATTCCATATGTGATACCCCTTTCTTCAGTTATGGGCTTGGAGCTAAGACCATCCTCATTGCTTTGATCTTGAATATCCTTAGTCATTAACTCCTGGGTGAGGTTATGCTCGTTTTGTTCTTCATCTACTGGACTTTCCAGTTGATTTCTCCTTGTGTTTTGAGGTCTTTGTGGATGTTCTTCGGGTTTGAGCACAACTTGTGATTTTCCTAAGTTAATCAAGTTGACATCAGTATTTTTTGTTGAGACATCTAGAGTTTCTGATTCTTCTTTGCTGTCAATATCTTCCTTTTTGACACTTATCATGCCGTTATAGATGAGATCTTGAATTCTATGTCTGAAAGCTCGACATTCCTCAGTGCTATGGGCATAGTTTTGATGCCAATCACACCATCTAGATGTATCGCCTCCATAGAAAGGAGGAATCTTGACTGTTGTCAATAATTCAATGAGCCTTGCCTTAAGCAACTTCTTAATGACATTGGTCATAGGCTCATCAATGGGAGTGTATTCCCTTGGTGTGAAAGTCTGCATTCTCCATATGGTAGAATGAATTTTGGTCTTTTCTTGTGAATGATTTGTAGAAGGGTTGCTTTTCTTGATTATGTTCACTTCTCCTTCTTGAGAGGGTTTTTCGGCTCCGGCATTATCTTCCCTGGCTCGCTAATATCGTGATACTCTTTCAAGCATAACATCAAATGAGTAAAGAACTGCCCCCATACTGAAGAACGTGACATATTTTGGAGTCATGTTCTCTAGTGCCATGCTTACCTTCGTGGCTTCAGGGAGTGGAGTTTCAATGATTCGCATAACGGCCTCTCTGAATCTGGTTATAAAAAGGGAAGAAGACTCGCCCGACTTTTGTTTGATGGAAGTTAACTCACCAAGGGTGACTAGTGTTGGCCTTCCTCCACTAGAGCGGGAGGAAAATTGCCTGAACATTTTGTCAGGAGTTGGCTGAGGGTTGTTTTGATAAGCTATGCGATAACATGACCTTAAGTTGATGTGTGCCTCAGGATCCTCTTTCCCTGAAAAATATTTCAGAATTATGCATCACAAACCCCACTGGTAGATCTTCTAGGTTTCCTGGAATTTCTTATATATAAGCTTTAGGAGTTGAGAAATCCCATATCCCCATTTTCTCCAAATAGTCTTGGAGGTGTTTTATATGAGTGACTTGAGCCGTCGTTATAGCTGTGAGCTGGATTGGTTGTATGGTCTGTTGAACCTGACTTTACGGTATATGGCTTGTATAAAATGACTGTTGGGACGATGTAGCGGGTTGCCTCAAGGATTGAGCCTGAGGAATGTGTTGAACTTGATGTGCCGGTTGTCAGCTTGTAGACTCTTTCGAGTTAAATTGGGTCAGAGCATACCTATTACTAAGAGGTTGCAAAACTTGGCCATGCAAGGATGCCTGCAGAATAGGATCGCCACTTAACTGGGATGGACGACTCAAGCTTCTATGACGACTAGACCTTTGACCTTGGCCGGCTAGGTCTACTTGACCATGACCTCGATTGGATGATCTATCCTTAAGGTTAGGGTATTCTCTTACCTCAGCACCGAACTAAGAGAGTGAAGGAATGCCATGGCTACTTCTAGATGGAGTCTGCTCTTGAGGTAGACTTAGGCTTGAGTTATAAGTAGAACTAGACCCTTGGTCCATAGTGGGTTGGATTGGCAGACTAACAACCCTATGAGTATCCTGGTTTGAGCCAAAATGTTGGACTTGGACTATGGCTTGAGTTTCTGACCTGAATTTCTTGGACTGAGTGCGCTGGATGGTGTATCCTCTATTGAGCAGCTCTTGAAAGTAAGCATGCACTTTAGGAATATCTTTATATCGAGTTAGGCCAAAACCCTGATCTTTACCGATGATGGGTTGCTTGGGTAGACTTTCTTTAGTTGTATGCGAATCCACTCGCCCACTAACTGACTGATTGCCAAGACTGGAATGTTGTACTGCTAATTGACCATCGGGTTTCACAGGGCTGAGATCGACTGACTCAGAGATTTGGGCTGGGGCCTTATTCTTGTTCTGTCGACTAGATTTGAGGTTAGCCCCTATGTCTTGGAGGATTGCCCCCGACCTGACCCCTTGACTATTCAGGGTATTACGAACCTCATTAACCTGTTGGCTCGTGACTTCTAAAGGGTGACCTTGAAGGTGGCTTGGATGACTAGGTTTGGTTCCATGAGGTTAGAGAGTCGGCTCACTGACAGGAGTGCTATGGATGATTTGTGAGGGAGCACTGTGACAGTGCCTCTCGGACTGACTAGGTTCTCTAGATCTAGACTGAGCTAGGGCCATAGGGTTGGACCTTGCTCTGTTATGATCTTGGGTAATGATTCTTAGACTTAGTGAGATATAGACTCGACGTCTCAAGGTGGACCTAGTCGGACTTTAGGGGCAAAACCTTAACTGAGACCTAGGCTAAGACTAGACTGGAACCTAGACTTGCTAGACTCAATGGGTTTTGGTTCAGACCTTAAACTAAGGTAAGCCAAGTCTTGCGCTAGAGGCAACTCTATGCTAGAACCTAGACTAAGATCTAGACTAGATGTGTACGAGTCTTGACTTGGACTAAGAGTGGGTCTGGGTTCGGACGGGGTGTGAACCTGGTTCGGACCTAGACTGAGCTGGGTGTAAGTCTAGACTTGGAGCTAAAGGGTTATGAAACTCAGACCGGGTGTGGACCCGGACTGGATCAAAGTTGGTTTAGGCACAAGCCCTAGGCTTGGACCAAGAGGGGGCCTAGGTTCGGACCTGGGTGTGAACCTAGCTCGGACTTAGCTAGGCTGGGTATAAGCTTGAACTTGGACCCAGAGAATTTTGATGATCAGACCCGATATGGACCCGAACTGGATCAAAGAAGAGCTAGGAACGAGCCTCCGGCTCGGACCAAGAGAGGGCCTAAGTTCGAACCAAGGCGAAACCTGGTTTGGACCTGGGTTAAGCTGGGCACAAGCCTGCACTTGGACCTAGAGGGTTCAGCTCCGACCAAAAGCAGATCCGGGCAGAGATCTAAGAATAACCAAGGAAATAAGCAAGCAAGCACACGAAAACGTTTGACCTAGTATAGTATTATAGGTAGGCTTGGCTTGAGAGCGGGTCCCTAACTATTGAAATGTGGTTGGGCTGATGTCCCCACATAGGTCCTGGCCTCCTGTTATAGGATGTTCACCAGGTCCTACTATATGCAGAGTTTCTTTGAGGCAAAGGATTACAGAGGGGCACTCATAGTTAAAGTTACGCGAATCTCAACCACCTCGACTCTCAAACCTAAGTTCCCCTCACGCCGTTAACACGAAATTTGGGGGTTTTTGAAATATTTGTTTGCTAGTTTCCCGGGCATTCCCGGTCCGGTGTGTGCTGGAGTGTGTAAAGAAGCACGCAATAAAAAATAATCATCAAGCACACAATGCACACAAAACAAGAAATAAAATAAGTGAGCGCTCAGTACTGATCGCGCATAGCGATGCACGTTTTGAGGCGAAACTTGCTCAAAGCACAGGATACATGGAGGGGGAAGCAACCCCTAAGAAGGTACAGTCACAACAATGAGACCAGGCACAGTCCGTGCTAAGTCGAACGCGGCCCGAGTCGAGGACAACTCAAACGGGACACAGTTCGGGGACGTTGGAAGCAACCCTCAATGTATTTATTTTTTTTTAATTTTTTTTTATCTTTTTAACCTTGATGAAACACAATTAAACTAAGTATTTTGAAAGCAGAGAAAACATTATTTCATTCAAAATTAACAAACTAAAATAAAATAAAAAAGGCAGAAACAACACAGACCTATCTGAAGCAAAATATTCTTTTTATATTTTTAAAAAATTTATTTTAAGTCAAAACATGGTCAACATGGAGCCCAAAGTCCTTGTAATAGGCCTGTGGGGTCCCTAAATTTTTCTAGGAAACTTGCATTTGGGCGACATGGGTGGTGTCGCCCTTGTAGGGCGGCCCGCGTCTCGGGTTCCGAGGGAAGACCCGAGACATTTTTGAGATCGCTCTCTTGGGAACTTCGTCTGGGAACGAGGGTAGGTATTACCAACCGATGAGAGAGGGATTTAAGGTGGGTTTCGGACTTACTCGATCTGACTCGCTTGGGTGCCCTCTTAGATCACGAAGAAAGCCCCCTCAATAATAAAACTGGTTTGGAATTACTTCCCTTAGCTTGTATTCTTTCGTTTTCTACAATCACACACATATGAAAAATATTATAAGACAGGTGGGTCAAAGACCTCACTTTTTCCTCTTTGGTGAACGTACACATGCATGCACATTCAAAAGAAGAAGAGAAAAAATGAGAGAAGAGAAGATGGGGGAGAGAAGAATTTGATCAAGTGGGGAGATTAGCACAACGACTAAACTAATGAGTAATTGGCTTGACGTAGTAATAAAACGGGCTCGGTAACTCAGACCTGCTCAACATGATTATTACTAGACGTCAATGCCGATATTGACCAGCTAGACACAATGGTTGGTCTATCATGGCAATAAAGCGAGCACAATAGTTATGACATAACAACATTACAGCTAGACGACAAGACCACCATAAAAGGCTAATCTCAACCCTTCTTAATCAAACAAAAGAACGAAGATCATAAAAAAAGAATAAGAAATAAGAAAGTAAGAGAGAGAAGAGAAAGAAAGAAAGAGAAGAGTGTGAGAGGAGGAAAGGAAGGAAAGAGAAGGGAGTAAAACACAATTAGCGCTAAGCTCTGCCAGCTGTATTGGAAGAAGGAGAGAAGGAAGATATATTCAGTGCTAAGTATCATCGACTGGATTTAGAAGAAGAAGAGAGAGAAAACACAGTTGGCGTTGGGTATCACCGGCTGTCATACAATAGAGATAAGAGAGAGAAGATGTAGTCGGTGTTAGGCTTTGCCGACTGTATTAGATATAGAAGACGAGAGAGATGATGCAGTCGGTGCTAGGCTTTGTCGACTATGTCAGACAAAAGAGAGAGAAGATGCAGTCGGCACTAAGCTTCACCGGCTGTATCTGACATAAGAGAGAAGAGAGAGAAGATGCAGTTGGTGATAGGTTTCACCGACTGTGTCAGATAGAAGAGAGAGAAGATGCAGTCAGCGTTAGGCTTCACCGACTGTATCAGACAGAAGACAGAGAAGATGCAATCAACGCTAGGCTTCGTCGGCCTTATCTGACAGAAGAGAGGGAAGATGCAGTTGGCGCTAGGCTTCGTCGACTGCATCAGACAGAGAGAGATAAGATGCAGTCTGAGCTAGGCTTCACCAACTATATATGACTAAATCATGTCTAAATGAACTCAAACTACTTTTGAATACAATATAAGTGAGTCTATTTTAATTATGGTTCTGGAATCAAAATGAAATTCCATATGGTTTGGAAATTATGCCCCTTTTTCTATGAAGATATCATTGTAGTGATGATAGGAAAGTTTCAAGAAACTTTACATGTTTTTATATTGAATAATTCACTCAAAAAATCATGTATGAATGAGCCCAAAATATATTTAAATGAAATATGAGTGAGTCTACTTTAATTATGATTCTGGAATCAAAACGAAATTCTCTGTGGTTTGGAAATTATGCCCCTTTTTCTATGAAGATGTCACTGTAGTGATGACAGGAAATTTTTTAGAAACTTTCCATGTTTTTGTATTAAATAGTTCACTAATAGAATCATGTATGAATGAGCTCAAACCACTTTTGAATGAAATATGAGTAAGTCTATTTTAATTATGATTCTGGAATCAAAAACAAATTCCCTATGGTTTGGAAATTATGCCCCTTTTTCTATGAAGATGTCACTGTAGTGATGACAGGAAATTTTCCAGAAACTTTACATTTTTTTATATTGAATAGTTTATCGGCCAAACTATGTCAGAATGAGTTCAAACCACTTTTACATGAAATATTAATGAGACTAATTTAAAAATAGCTTTTGGATCATACTTAAGTTCTATGTGGTTTGGAATTTATGCTCTTAAAGGTGGATTGTGTTCACTCCTCAAGCTAGCAAAATAATTCAAAAATGTTTTTAATGAGCCTTATGATTTGTGTCTTGCTTTAGACACACATGTGTGCATAAAAGTATGCTCTGTGGTGGTAAGAATGCTTAATAATGAGATGGGATATGTTATGATATAAAAGCATGTTGTAAAATATGCCTTGTTATGATATGTGTACATGACTATGACACACATTTTGTAGTGATATTGTGCATAATTTTGAGATAAATGCTATGCGAGTGATATGTGTGCATAATTCCGAGATACAAGCTATGTGAGTGATATGTGTGCATAATTTTGAGATACATGCTATGTAGGTGATATGTGTGCATAATTCTGAGACAAGCTAAGTGATATGTGATTTTGTGGTATGCTTTGATCATAATGCATGGACGTAATGAGGTATGATAAGAATATGCTCTGATAAAATTGTGCTATGATAAGACTACGTTATGATAAGACTGTGTTATGATAAGAATGTGCTCTGATAAGACTGTGCTCTGATAAGACTGTGCTCTGATAAGTGGCACTACGCAACGGGTCATCAGTTGGTAGTGTAATGTGTTATGATAAGAAAGTTGCACTGACAGTTGAGATATTTCGCTAACTCCCTATGATAGGATGGGAGCTAGGATGATTAAGTGTGTGTTGGCATGGGTCGTGCCCCACAAATTTCTGTATGAGACACTATCTATCAGGACCCCTTTGGTAATGTAACGCTCTCTCGTCAGAAGGGTACATGAGAGTGTCTTGCAAAGCCAGTGCCTATTAAAAGCCCCAAAGCACGTTGGGATTGTGTGTGTGTGTGTTTGAGGCCATTATGAAGTGGGTCACCCATTTGTCATTACCTACCCTCCTGACTAATGGTAGAAGTCCTAAACAATGAGATTTCCTTGACCTGATGATTGGGGCTTCTACTTTGGGAGCAGGTGATTTAGGGAGTGGGTTGGTTACTGCTTGTGAATGTGGTTTATACTTGTTATTCTTGTCTATTTATAGTTATGATGATTTGTGATGGTGCGCGTGATGGAAAGATTTGATAAATTGCTAATTCATATCATATCTGCATTATAATTGCTTATCCTTAAAAAGAATCATTCATTAAGTATAATTATGACACTTGGTATCTAGGTCTACTTACTAGGCTTTATAGCTCATTCCTTTAACTCCCATCCTTGTAGAGCGGTAGCCGCATGTCGAGGATGGGTAGTACGGGGATCGTAACTAGCATTTGGAGCTTCGGGCTTTCGTTGAAGTTGTGGTTTCTATTGTATATTTTGGTTGACTTTGGCCATATAGTCCTTGTGTATTTTGTGGATTTTGGAAGTCATGTAATTATTTTTGGGCCTTGAAGGCTTGTACATATCTATAATACTTTTGGATTTCTTTTGGATATTTACAGTTTGGAACTTGGTTGTTCAGTTTTAGCTTGTGTTTTTGTTTGGAGCTTTTGTTTTCTTTCGTGGTTTGCTTTGATTCTGTCTTTCTAAAGCGTTAAGCCACTCCCACCTAAGTGGCTTTCACTACCCTTTGATCACAGTCCCGTACCCTGCTGCCCTCCTGTTGGTACGGAGGGGGGGCAAGAGGCAAGGTTGTGATAAATATGAAATTAGAGCAGCCATGATATAATTCTTAGCTTAGAAATTCTTAGAAGTTCCCTTAGAGTGGTTTTTGGATAGGCTAGTAACTGGGTGCTCCTGTTTTAGGTCAAGATGACACGAACTCGTGCCACGAGTCCTAGTAATGAGAACACCGAGGTCCTCAAAGAAATCTTCAGGATGCTTGGGGCCATGACTCAGGCTATGAAAGATTATATGCCGACCCCGGCTACCCCTGCCCCAGATTAGGTAGATAGTGATCTAATTGAGAGATTTAAGAGACTAGCACCTCCAGCAGTCTCGGGGTAGAAGGAAGTAGAAAAATCCGGAAGATGGAAGAGGCAAATAGAGAAGATCTTGGATGTTTTGCACTGCTCAAATGAGCAGAAAGTCTGACTGGGAACCTTTATGCTGGAGGGGGAAGCCGAACATTGGTGGAGTTTGGTGAAATAGTCCTTAAGGAATCAAGGACTGAGGCCACCTAGGAAAACTTCCTAGTGGCATTTGATCAGAGATATTTCCTTGATTCTGTCAAGGAGAAGAAAGAAGTCGAGTTTATTGAGATTCAACAAGGGAGATTAACGGTAGACTAATATGCAGCCAAGTTTGCAGAACTCTCTCGGTACGCACCCCACATCATCAATAAGGAGGCACGTAAGGCAAGTAAGTTTGAAAGGGGCCGTTGGCCAGATATAAGAGGGAGGGCAATCTCAGCCAACCTTAAGATGTTATCCCCATTAGTGGACCTCCCTATAAAGATTGAGAAGGATTGTGAGGAGTTCCGGTTAAGGAAAGAAGGGAAAGAAAGGTCCGCACCGTCTGGAATCTTTGGAAGGAATACTCGGCCTCCTCATAGGAGAGACTTTAGGGGAGGGACAAACCAGGGCAGCGTGAAAACGCAAAAGACCCTTCCGGGCGATGTGAGGGAGAACCGGCGCCCGACTTGCTCTTATTGTGGGTTGAACAATCATTCTGCAGCAGAGTGCTACAAGAAATCGAAAACGTGTCTTAGGTGCGGAAATCTTGACCACTGGATCAAGGACTGCCCTATGGTAAAGCCAGAGAACTGACTAAAGACTCAAGGTCGAGTATTTGCACTCATAGAACAGGAAGCTAAGGCGTCTACCTCAGTGATCAGAGGTACGCCCCTTGTTTGTGGTAGAAAAGCTAAAATCTTGATTGACTCTGGTTCCTCTCATACTTTTGTTGTACCCCATTTTGCATGTTATCTAAATATTGAACCTTTAATTCTTGACTATACTTTAGCAGTGTGCACACCTGTGGGGGATTCTATGGAAACTGATAGAGTATACAATTAGTGTGGAGTTTTGCTAGAGAGGTGTGACCTGCCCATAGATTTAATACTTTTAGATATTCAGGATTTTGATGTTATTCTGAGCATGAACTGATTGTCCACACACCGTGCTACTGTTAACTGTTATGATAAAACTGTGACTTTTAGACTCCCTAACCTACATGAGCTGCACTTTGTCGGTATCTTGGATGCTCCCCCTCTACATTTTATTTCTGCCTTTCAGGCTTCCTCTCTTGTGGCTAAAACATGTGTCCGGTACTTAGCCTATGTAGTAGAGAATCGAGATATCCAGTCTAAGTTAGAGGAGATTCCAGTAGTAAGAGAATACCCAGAAGTTTTTCTCTATGAATTGTCATCCTTGCCTCCAGTAAGGGAGATAGAGTTTGAGATAGATGTGGTCCCTAGCATTGCTCCCATCTCTAAAGCCCCTTATAGAATGGCCCCAGCATAATTGAAGGAGCTGAAAGAGAAATTGTAGGAGTTGTAGGAAAAGGGATTCATCTGACCCAGTGTGTCACCTTGGGGTGCACCGGTCATGTTTGTGAAGAAAAAGGATGGGTCCATTAGACTTTGCATAGACTATAAGTAGTTGAATCAGGTAACAGTAAAGAATAAGTATCCTCTGCTTAGGATTGATGACCTCTTTGATCAGCTTCAAGGGGCCCAAGTGTTCTCTAAGATTGATTTCCGATCGAGTTATCATCAACTGCGTGTCAAGGAGGGGGATGTTCCCCAGACTGCATTTAGAACCCGATATGGCCACTACGAGTTTTTAGCAATGCCGTTCGGATTGACTAATGCCCTCATGGACCTAATGAACAGAATTTTCAGACCATTTTTGGACGATTTTGTTGTGGTTTTTATTGATGATATCTTGGTGTATTCGAAGAGCTTAGAAGAGTATGAGCAGCACCTGAGAGTAGTCCTTCAGACTTTAAGGTCAGAAAAGTTGTATGCCAAGTTATGCAAGAGTGAGTTCTGACTTCCTAGTGTGGCCTTCCTTGGGCACATTGTTTCTAGGGATGGGGTCGCGGTGGACCTTCTAAGATTGAGGCCGTGATCTAGTGGAGAAGACTAACAAGTGTGATGGAGGTCCATAGTTTTATGTGGCTAGCAGGCTATTACAGGCGCTTTGTAGAAGGATTTTCAAAGATAGCACTACCTTTGACTCGCCTAACCCAGAAGAATGTGAGATTTGTGTGGTCGGATGATTATGAGAAAAGTTTTCAATAACTAAAGAAGAGGCTAACCACAGCCCCGATACTGGCCTACCTGAAGACTAAGGACTTTATAGTTTACCCTGATGCTTCTCATAAAGGGCTCGGATGTGTACTTACACAATGAGGGAAGGCCATTGCATATGCCTCTAGACAGTTAATGTTGTATGAGCAGAATTATCCAACCCATGATTTGGAGCTTGCGGCTATAGTATTCGCTTTGAAAATTTGGAGACAATATCTTTATGGAGCCCAATTTAAGGTGTTTACAGATCATAAGAGCCTTAAGTACCTGTTGTCCCAAAAGGAGTTGAACACGAGGCAAAGGGAGATGGGTGGACCTATTAAACGATTATGATTGTATCATCCAAAATCACTCAGGAAAAACCAATGTAGTGGCCAATGCTCTGAGCAGAAGACCCGTAATATCAGCGGCTCATCTGATGGTCCGAGAAATGAAGTGGTTAGAGGATGTAGTGGGATGGCATCTAGCTCCGCCCCGGGGTAGTGGGGTAAGTATGACAGCCTGCATAAGGGTAGAACCCCAGCGTTTTCAACAAATCTGGCTGGCACAAAAGAGAGATCCCCATCTTGTGAAAATTTTGGAAGATATGAAACTGGGAAAGAGATATGATTTCTCTAAGAGCAGTGATGACTTTTGAGATTCAGAGATCGGGACCCCTTTGGTAGTGTAACACTCTCTTGCAAAGCTAGTGCCTATCAAAATCCTCAAAGAGCACTGTAACTGTGTGTGTGTGCGTTTGAGGGAATTACGAAGTGGGTCACCCATTTGTCATTGCCTTCCCTCTTGAGTGATGGTAGAAGTCCTAAACAATGGGATTTCCTTGGCCTGATGATTGGGGCTTGTACTTCGGGAGTAGTTGATTTAGGGAGTGGGTTAGTTACTGCCTGTGAATGTAGTTTATACTTGTTATGCTTGTCGATTTATAGCTATGATGATTTGTGGTGGTGTGAGTGATGAAAAGATTTGATAAATTGCTAATTCATATCATATATGCATTGTAATTGCTTATCCTTAAAATGAATCATTCATTTGATATAATTGTGACACTTGGCATATGGATCTACTTACTGGTTTATAGCTCATTCCTTTAACTTCCATTCTTGTAGAGCGATAGCTGCAGGTCGAGGACGAGCAGTATAGGGATCGCGACTGGCGTTTGGAGCTCCGAGCTTTCGTTGAAGTTGTGGTTTTCTATTGTATGGTTTGGTTGGCTTTGGCCATATTGTCCTTGTGTATTTGTGTATTTTGGAAGTCATGTAAATGTTTTTGGGCCTTGAAGCCTTGGACATATCTATAATGCTTTTGGATCTATTTTCTATATTTACAGTCTGGAACTTGGTTGTCCAGTTTTAGCTTGTGTTTGTGTTTGGAGCTTTTGTTTTCTTTCATGATTTGCTTTGATTTCATCTTTCTAAAGCGTTAAGCCACTCCCACCTGAGTAGCTCTTGCTACCCTTTGATCATGGTCTCGCACCTTGCTGCCCTCTAGTGGGTACGGAGGGGGGGGGGGGGGGGGGGGGGGGGGGCAAAGGAGCAGAGTCGTGATAAGCGCAACAAAAAGATATAAAATAAAGTAAGTAAAGTTACCGGAGATTTCCTCAACCAGGTTTAGTACACCCCATACCGAGTCTCCTCCTCCAATGGTTCTTGGGATTAATAATCATCTAGATTATATTAAATATGGCAAACCCTCCAAAAGCATATTGATCTTATCATGAACTAAAGTGCTAAGGCCTCAATGCCTTAGCCTACCTTAAGCCGCCCTTTGTTTAACCTAGAGAAATGAGAGAGAGAGAGAGAGAGAGAGAGAGAGAGAGAGAGAGAGAGAGAGAGAGAGAGAGAGAGAGAGAGAGAGAGAGAGAGAGTTCTCCTAGGTGGAGTGTGCCCCTTCTACCTTCTTTAAGAGAGATAGAGATAGAGAGAGAGAGACAGAGAGTCTTAGTAAGAGAGAGAACTTCCTTAATGGGGTGTAGCCCCTAGAGAGAAACGGCTAAGTAGGGCGTGCCACGTAGAGACAGAAAGAGAGAGAGTAGAGAGATCCTTTTAGAGAGAGAAAAGAGAAGAGGAGAGGAGAGGTATAGAGATTTAGGTAGAGAGCTCCTATTTATAGATTTTCTAATATTTAGGGTTTGTCATCTTTAGTGAGATCAAATCTAAACTACTAATCTAAGGAGACTTGTGGGGTGAGAGATGTGAGCTATCTATTCTTAAGATCCACCATCAAGATTTGAAGGAAGGTGCTAGAACCTTATCCTCCATTTCCTAAATTTGTTCCCATCAAACATTCAAATAAGAAAAATATAATCATACTTTCCCTTTTTATGTTACAGAGATGAGGCTTTAGCCCAGTCTCTAAAGGTCAATCATCACACACAAGGGCCACACAGTCCCTTGATTCACTCATCTGGGCAACTCCAACCTCATCAAGGGATACCCCACTGACCCTCATCATCTTATCTCTATGCTCAGGTACCTTGGGTTTTCCAACTCGACTACCTGAGCACATCGAGCCAAGTTAGAGTATTAGCAAATAACATTTGCATAATATGGTCTACAAGAGGACCACACTCCCACTGAGTTTATGTTTTACGATATGAAATGTTTATACAAGCTTTGATAAGGCCTTTAATGGCCACAAAAACTCAACACTAACCTTGGGTCTGGATATGGCTCCAATTTTTGGATTCGACGGGTCGGGTTTGGGAAATCTAGACTTGAACACTATTTGGGTCCGTGTTCGGGTCCATTCGGACCTGACTCATACCCCTAAACCGTAGGAGATAAAATACTTTACTTTAATCCATATTCGTTTTGATGTATTAAGGATCGTATACAATAAAACTCGTAGTTGTCTTTAGTTATTAAACAAAAAATCGGACAACTTGAGATCTAATGGTGGGTGATTGTGACCTTCTTGCCAATAATATGACTATATGATTGTAAAAAAATGGCAACGAAAAAAGAAAAGAAAGAGCTCATAGTCATAGGGTGGCAATCGACCCGATTTGACTTCGAACCCCATGCCACCCCTAATTTTGACCTCTCCATTATCATGTCCTCGGTAGGCATAAAATACAGAGGGTAGGTGTAAGGTACACCTTGGGACCACTTATTGTAATGAGCCCACTCTTTCACAATTGTCTTGGTGATGCATATCAAAATCTAGGTTGCTAAAAATTTTAATTTTATTTTTAGTGATTGAATTTTGATTAATAAAGAAGGTGTTTTATTGGAGAGAGAGAGAGAGAGAGAGGCCCTTTGTGGGTGTGTTTTTTCTCTTATGTTTGTGGGCTCGTTGCAGAATACTCGGATCTATGTATTTTGCTCTTTCTTCTTGTGATTTTCTTCATAGTTTTTATATCTCTCTCTTAACGTGATTTTCTTCATGGTTTTTATTTCTAGTATTGTTTGTCAAAATTTTATTATGCATCAGGTGATATCAGAGTGCAGTCGATTCTTGCAGATTGTGGTGTTTATCGATAAGCATCATTGCTCATGGACAAGGTCTATGGCCAGATATCAAGATTCAACCCATTCAACATGAATGAAACCTCTGAACTCTTCGAGAGATACAGAATAAAATTTTGAAAAGGCAAGTAGAAGAGCTGACCCTGTGCTTGGTGTAAAAACTAACTTCGACACACTATGATGATGGTAATGAGTGGGACACTATTCTAGAGAACCCTTTCCTCGTAGTTGGGTGAGTGATGCAGTTCCTCATGATCGGGAGTGTGATCTAGTGAAGTTTGATGAAGAACCAATTGGTTTGGATCATCAACTAGACTTATCATTCCAAAGTGATCTCATCTTTGATGAAAGTCATATATTTGATGAAAAACAAGATGAAAGTGATCTCATCTTTGATGAAGATCTTATATTTGACGAAAAGCAAGATCAAAGGAGAGAAGTTATCCTTGAGGCAACAATAATATCTAATATTCTAATTAATAAGAGAGGTGGAGACTCAAGATGTTGAGTTGAACCCAAAGGAGATCGAGCCTTTGGAGATGCATAATGAAGAAAAAGATGCATACATGGTGTACACTATGATTAAATTTGAGCAATTTTAGCAAGTTTATGTAGCTGAAAAATCAACATACGATGACCCTTTCCTCGAGGGTTTCCCAGTTTCTATGCACAATCATTATGCTTTGATCAGTGCAGTAACCCACAGGTCACATAATCGTATGTGCAATATTCTTGTTGAAGAAGGATGCAAGGAAAATCTCATATTAACCCATTTTAAAACTCGATGACGAGTTTTTTTCGACCATGGGAGAATGATGCAGATCAAAATCTGGTTGCTACAAATTTAAATTTCATTTTTTAAAATTTTATTTTTAGATATTGAATTTTGATTAATAAAGAAGGTGTTTTATTGGAGAGAGAGAGAGAGAGAGAGAGGAGAGAGAGAGAGAGAGAGAGAGAGAGAGAAAGAGAGAGAGAGAGAGACCCTTTGTGGGTGTGTTTTTCTTCTTATGTTTATGGGCCCGTTGCAGAATACTCGGATCCACGTGTTTTGTTCATTCTTTTGATGATTTCCTTCACAATTTTTATTTCTCTTTCTTAAACGCAGTTAATTTTCCAGTGTTATTTGCCAAATATTATATACTACATCACTTGGGGATATTTTGAAGGGCTAATCCATATTTTACTATTTGGAAAAAAAAGATTTGAACTTTGAAAATAGTCCAATTTATGGTTTTTAAATTGTTTATTTCAAATTTTGAAAGATCATATGTACAGTTTTTGAAGTTTCAAACTCATGGATATGAGGTGGAGATGGAGTTACAATGATTTGTAATATATTTTAGGTCATAAATCCCTTTAAGGACCAGGGTGGGCGAATGAGTCGACGGACTCACCACATACTTTTCTTACAATGAACTATTGAATTTATGATAACTTTCAAGGGATAACTCCAGGAAAACTTGAGTATTGACATTCACAATAGGTTTTCTATTTGAGATTAGGGTTTAAAGCCTCCATGATTCGGATATGAAATGGTCTTATTCAAACTGGAATTGATGGATGGGCAATTCATTTCTTCCCCATTTGACCCCTAAACTACCCCATCCCCCCTTCTTCCAATAAATAAAAGAAAAATAATTTAGGTAGTCTTTTTGGATTTATGTTTTGCCTTTGAAGAATGCATATAATTAGAATTGGGCACTTAAGTTAAGGACGAAGAGCCACAACATGACGTCAAGAGTTTCATTTTGCAAAAGAGAGTGCATATAACTTTTTCTGAAGCTGATAGCAGGGTATCAGTGGAAGACGTTACCCTAAAATTTGGATCCTTTTAATACTCCCAAATAATGCTTTGCTTGTACTAAGTACCACATATGCTCCCATGGGAGCATGAATTCTTTCAAAGTATAAATAAAAAAATATCACGGCGTTGATTCGAAAAGAATAAGAGAGAGTGATGAAAAATGACAAATGATTCCATGATTCAATTGATGGTCCTTCTTCTTCTCATCGTACTTCACGGGCTTAGGCTATTGGGTTTATGTGGCCTTTAAAGGCCTTATAAGTGTGTATTGAAATACTTTTATTATAGTGAAACATAAACTCAATGGGAGTGTGGTCCTTCGAGGACCATACTGCGTGAATGATGTTTGCTTATACCGGACTGTGCTTATCAATCTAGGTGAGTCGGTTGGAAAACCCAAGGTACCTAGCATAAAGAATTAACCGAGGAGGGTTTTGGATTAGTCTTTGATGAGGTCGGAGCTTATGCCTAGATGAGTGAGCCGAGGGATTGTGTGACCCTTGTGTGTGATGGTAGGCCTACTAAGACGGGGGTCAAAACCTCATCCATGTTCCATCACATGGCATGCATATCGATAGATTATTCGGGAAAGCCAGATATCCACCTTTGCGTGAAGCGTATATACGTGCGAGAGATACCCCTATGCACCATAAAGCTGCGGTCACATCAGGTCGTAGTGACCTTAACTCGTCTCTAGGGAAGGACCTGTAATCCGCAGACTAGGATTGCGACCCCTTGATTCATCGACCTGACTTTAATGACCCTCTAATAAGCCCCTGCTTGGATTGTGGGTCATGGGAAACACTGGGTCGGTTCGATAAAGCTAGTGTGGTTTGTAGTCCACAGTTGGAGGTAGAGTACCCCATATTTACAGATTGAATACCTAAAACCATACAAATCGTTTCCCATCATATTAATTTAATTGTCTTCATTTTATTATTGAAATGATTTTAGTTTTATTATTTGAATTTTTCTAAATCTCTCAATATTTTAATTATGATTTTTTGACTTATAAAAATACAGTTATTGATTTGACAAAGTTGTAAAACTTCAAATATATATTAATTCATTTTATTTATAAAAAAAACTTTTTATGAAATTCCATGGGCCCAAAGTGCACATGGGCCCACCATGTGGCATGTGGGTGGGGGCCCACATGTACCATAAAGGGGTGGCACGCCCCACCCCTTGGATACTCTTGTTGCTTTGTGTTCAAGTTTGTTAAATATAGTAACTTTGATTTGTGGTATGTGGTTAAATCTTGGAAGGGAAATATTGACCTTATCTTATTTAGTAATATTTATTTACTTGATAATATTTGACATATCCTCATGGAATATGTGACATGGATCATGCAATTTTATGGAAAGCAAGATATTTATTTTATTTAAATATATTGATGGGAAAATGGTTTAAGAAAAGGGGGATAATGGTTCAAGCACCTTCCATAATGTTGACGGCCCATCTATGAAATGGATGGCTCAGATCTTTTACCCCACAAGTCACGTTGATCAACGATATATATTCAATCTCATGAAAAGGGCAAACTATGGGAAAACCCTCAGAAATCTTAAACCTAAATATTCACTATAAATAGGGGTCCTCTCCCCCAATCTCTACACAACCTCTCTCTCAGTCCCATAGCTTCTCTCTCACCTCTCTCTATCCTAGAGGGGCAGTCCCCACTCTCTCTCCTCCATATTTCTCTCTCTAATTTTCTCTTTTCAAAACCTTAGGTAGTACCTTCTCTCCTCTCTAGACCTAAGTTAATTTTGGGGGTTATGGTTTAGTAGAGATTTTAAGGGGTGGTTACTTAGTTTGGCCGAAATCAACTATCCCGGTTCGAGATTGAAGCTAGACCACAGATCCTGACCATTGGATGTGGTGACTCGGTGTGGGGTGTAAAAAGCCCGGTTAAGGTAATCTCCGGCATGTTTTCTTTTATTTGTTTATTCTTTTATTTTATATTCTCAAGAACAGTATTAGGTTGTATGCATGACCTCAAGTAGTTGAGATTTATTTTATTGATGTGTTATTTATTTTTGAATTTCTATTGTTTGTAATAAGACCATCTGTGAGTGATTGCCAAAAATATAAGGGATTATTATTATTAAAAAAAAAATTGTATTTCCCCGACAAAAGATCACATAGGTCTTTCTTTCATTGGCATCAAAGCTAGTTTTACTTGATTGCCATTAGGAGTTTTTTCTTATTTTTGCTTGAGAATAGAAATATATGGCTACTCATACCTGCATCTTTGAGATCTTGAAAACCGAAAGGTTTGATGGGACCAACTTTGCTTCATGGAAAAGAAAAATCAAATTTGTGCTCTATGAAGAAAACTTGCATGATGTACTCTTTGAGGACCGACCTCGTTGTCCAACTGACGACTGATCTCAAATAATCAAATATGAGTACGCTAATTGGAAGAGGAACTTGAGATGTAAGCGCATTCTTTTATGTTCCATGACTGACTCATATGCTTTTGAGTACGAGTCAATCTATACTGCAAGTGAGATTTTTGATAAACTTGAAAGAGAGTATGCTGAACCCTCTCTCATGAAGCAAACTATGACTATGAGAAGGTACAATGATTTAAAAATGGTAGAAGGTACCAAGTTTGTAGATCATGTACACGTGTTTCATACGTTCGTAAGAGATTTGGACGATACAGGCATGAAGCCCAATGAATCTGTGCACACGATTCATTTAATGAATTCTCTTCTTAATTCATGGGAAACTTTCATATCTTTCATCTCTGTTAGAAGGAAAGCACCAAAATTGGAGGAACTTATCACGATCATCAAATCTGAAGAAGAAAGGAGGAGTTCAAGGCAAACCTCAAGGGATGATGTGCATATGATGAAATCTCAACCATCTTTTAAATTTAAGAAATGAAAGGGAAAAAATACTTTTGAGAAGAAAGGAGAGAGACTCGAACTTACTTTATTTGCAAGAAGGGGGGGCACATAGTCAATAGTTGTCGGTTCATTAAATCTGGTGGAACTAACAAGGAATTGGCATGTGTGGTTTTCGAGGCCATGCTAGCTGACCCTAAGAGAGCTTCTTAGTGTCTTGACTCGGGGGCTACGACCCATGTCACAAACACCAAGGAAGGCTATTGTTCTTTCACTCCCATGGGGCCAGGATAGCAGCATATTTATATGGGAGGAAATCAGAAGACTGATGTACTTGGAATTGGAGATTTTGAGCTGAAACTGAAAAGTGGGAGCACCTTGATCCTAAAGCAAGCACTTTATGCTCCTGATATGAGGAGGTGCTTAGTTTCGGTTACTAAGATGTCTATAGTTGGATTCATAACCATTTTCATTGGGGAGAAAATGGTGGTCAAGAAGGGAAAAGATGTGATCATGACTGGACGACTTGTAGACGGGCTATTTTCTATTGAAATAAAAGAGAACGTTGCTTATGTCTCGTCCCCTAATGAATTAGATGCTATCCTATGATATATGAGGTTATGACACATTAATATCAAACGAATGAAAAGATTAAAAAGGGACGGGATTCTTCAAAATTATAAGGGAGATTTATCGAAAGTGTGCGAGTCTTGTATGCATGAAAAACTAATAAAGAAAAATACCACCATGGCAAAAAGAGCTACTAGCGTATTAGAAATAATTCATAGTGACATATATGAAACTATGAATGTGACCACCAAAAGTGGAAAAATATATTTCATCTCTTTTATAAATGACCACTCGTGATATGGCCATGTGTACCTTATTCCTGCAAAATCAGAAGCCTTAGAAAAATTCAAAGAATATAAGGCCCAGGTAGAGAATCAAACCAAACTGAAAATTAAAGTCCTTAGAATCGATAGAGGGGGGGGATTCATCTGACCTTTTTAAAGAATTGTGCATTGAAAATCAGATCATCCATCAGTACACTATGCTTTATACTCCTGAATAAAATGGTGTAGCTTAGAGAATGAATATGACCTTAGTGGAAATAGTAAGGAGTATGATGGGACATGCAAATCTCTCATTGGAGTTTTGGGGAGAAGCCGTATTGACGGCATATTACATCCTTAATTGGACTCCCACAAAAGCTGGCCCACTTACTCCTTACAAAATTTTAGCAGGTCGTACTCCCTCCCTTGAATATTTGAAAGTTGGGGATTGCTCAGCCCATGTCCTTATCCCACATCAAAATAAAACCAAATTGCAACCCAAAACTGTCAAATCCATTCTCATTGGTTACCCAGATCATAGTAAGGGGTATCGATTCTACAACCTTGAAACATATGCGTTTATTGAAAGTCATGATGCTCACTTCTTCGAGGAAGAGTTCCTTGAAGCAAGGGTGAGTAGAAAACAAGTCGACTTTTATGAAGAGGCCCAAAACAAGGATGTAGTTCGAGAACCTGAACCTGAAACTTCCAAACTAACCCAACTTGATCCTGAACTCCATATAGAAAGTGAACCTTTACTTGAATCAAGATGAAGTAACCGAGTCAGTAGACCACCTCTTTACCTAGAACATTTTGTCTACCTTGGAGAACATTTTGATAAGGTTGGGGAAGATCCAGATTCAGAATCTAAAACTCATCGTGAAGCCTTGATCTGTTCTGAAAGGGAATACTGGGTAGAAGACATGAAAGATGAGTATGCTTCCATTAACGAAAACCATGTATGGGAATTAGTACTCCTACTTCAAAAACGTAAGGCCATTGGTTGTAAATGGATTTTCAAGAAAAAGTTGAACTCTGAAGGGAAAATAAAAAAATATAAAGCTAGGTTGGTTGCAAGGGTTTCACTAAAAAAGAAAGGATACATTATGAGGAAACTTTTTCCCATTTTCATCTATCTAAATCCTTATAGCTATAGTAGCCCATTTTGACTTTGAGGTTCATCAAATGGATGTCAAAACAACCTTTCTAAATGAGGATTTAGAAGAAGAAATTTACATGGCCCAACCTGAGGGATTTGAAGAGAAAGAGAAAGAAAACCTAGTATGCAAACTCAATAAATCTCTTTATGGCCTGAAACAAGCATCGTGACAGTGGTATATAAAATTTCTGGAAACCCTTGCTCTTGCAGGGTTCTCCACAAATAATGAGGATTATTACATATATCAAAAGGTCAATGAGAGTGATGTGGTCTTTATATCGTTATATATGGATGATATGCTAATTGTTAGTAGCTCAATTACCCTAGTAGCAGAGACGAAAAATTTCCTTGCACAACACTTTCAATATGAAAGATCTTGGAGAAGCTTCATATGTGTTGGGCATCAAGATAATAAGAAACAGGAGAGAGAATACTATCCAACTTTCTCAGCCAACCTACTGAAAGAGGATTCTGGAAAAATTTGATATGAGTAAGTGTAAGCCCATGTCTACCCCAATTGACAAAAAGACGAAGCTTAGTAATAAGATGTGTCCTACCGAAGACATGGATACAAGAGCCATGGAGAGAGTGCCATACAGGAGCGCAGTTGGGTCCCTTATGTAGAACAAGACCTGACTTGTCCTTCGTCATGAGTCTGGTGAGCCGTTTCCAAAGTAATCCAAGAGAGGAGCATTGGAAAGCTGTAAAAAGAATTCTCAAATAGTTAAAGGGGATCATGAACTATGCGCTCACTTATAAGGGGGGAACTGAAATAGCAATAGAGGGATATTCAGATGCAAGCTATCTCACGGATCCAGATGATGCGAAGTCTATATCTGGCTATGTGTTTATGCTTGGAGGGGGTGTGATTTCTTGGAAGTCAAAGAAACAAGATATTGTAACCTTGTCCACTATGGAATCCGAGTATGTGGCATGCTGTCTAGCAGCCAAGGAGGCCGTGTGGATTAAGAAGTTTATTAATCAACTTACTTTTCATTCTGTACGTTATGAGGCAGTGAGAATTTTCTGCGACAACAATGCGGCTATTTGTGTCTCTAATGAGCCTCGGTTTCACAAGAACTCCAAGCATATTAAGCCTTATTTTTATCACCTGAGAAATGAAGTGAGATTGAAAGAGATCGAGATCAGCTACATGTCTACATATTTGATGATTGCAGACCCTCTGACTAAGGGAGTTGTCCCTAATGTTTTTGTAAGACATGTGAGAGAGATGAGGATGAGAGAAAGTGAGAAAGAGAGAATGTAAAGCCTTCAAAGGTCGAGTGAGAGATGTTAAGTTTATGTGGCCTATAAAGGCCTTATGAGTGTATATTGAAATACTTTTATTATAGTGGCACATAAACTCAATGGGAGTGTGGTCCCTCGAGGACCATACTAAGCAAATTATGTTTGCTTAGACCGGACTGTGCTTATCGATCTAAGCCAGTCGGTTAAAAAACCCAAGGAAGTGTATGCATGTGCGAGAGATATCCACCTTTGGGTGATATCTCTCGCACATGCATACACTTCACCCAAGGTGGATATCTCTCGCACATGCAACCAGATCTGACTTCACACGGCATGCATATCGATAGATCGTTCGAAAAAGTTAGATATCCACCTTTGGGTGAAGTGTATGCATGTGCGAGAGATATCCATTTACACCATAGAGTTGTGGTCACATCTGGTTGTGGTGACCTTGACTCGTCTCTACGGGAGGATCTATAATCCACAGACTGGAATTGTGACCCCTTGATTCATCGACCTGACTTTGGTAACCCGTTAATGAGCCCCTGCTTGGACTGTGGGCCATGAAAAACACTGGGTCGATTCGATAAAGCTAGTGTGGTCTGTAGTCCACAGTTGGAGGTGGGGTACCCCATATTTACATATTGAATTTCTAAAACCCTATGGATCCTTTTCCCATCATATTAATTTAATTATGTTCATTTTATTATTGAAATGATTTTATTTTTATTATTTGAATTTTTATGAATCTCTCAATATTTTAATTATGATTTTTGGACTTATAAAAATATAGTTATTGATTTTACAAAGTTGTAAGAATTAAAATATATATTAATTCGTCTTATTTTTTTAAAAAAAATCTTTTTATAAAATTCCATGGGGACCCGAAGTGCACATGAGGCCACCATGTGGAATGTGGGTGGGGCTCACATGTGCCACAAAGGGGTGGCACTCCCCACCGCTTGGAGACTCTTGTTGCTTTATGTTCAAGTTTGTTAAATATAGTAACTTTGATTTGTGGCATGTGGTTGAATCTTGGAAGGGAAATATTGACTGTATCTTATTTGGTAGTATTTATTTCCTTGATAATATTTGACATATCCTTATAGAATATGTGACATGGATCATGTAATTTTATGGAATGCATGGTATTTATTTTATTTAAATATATTGATGGGAAAATAGTTTAAGGAAAGGGAGATAATGGTTCAAGTACCTTCCATAATGTTGATGGTCCATCTATGAAATGGATGGCTCAGATCTCTCATCTCACAAGTCACTTTGATCAATGGTCTAGATTCAATCTTATGAAAGAGGCAAACTATGGGAAAACCCTAAGAAACTTGAAACCTAAATATTCACTATAAATAGGGGTGCTCTCCCCCAATCTCTACACAACCTCTCTCTCTCTCTCTGTCTCTCTCTCTCTCTCCCATAACCTCTTTCTCCTAGTGAGGCACGCCCTACTCTCTCTCCTTCATATTTCTCTCTCCAAAACCTTAGGTAGTACCCTCTCTCCTCTCTAGACCTAAATTAATTTTCGGGGTTAAGGTTTAGTAGAGATTTTAAGGGGTGGTTATCTAGTTTTGGCCGAAATCAGCTATCTCGATTCGAGATTGAAGCTAGACCACAGATCCCACGTCATTGGATGTGGTGACTCTGTGTGGGGTGTAAAAAGCCCCGTTGAGGTAATCTCCGGCATCTTTTCTTTTATTTGTTTGTTCTTTATTTTATACTCTCAAGCACGGTATTATGTTGTATGGATGACATCAAGTAGTTGAGATTTATTTTATTGATCTGTTATTTATTTTTGAATTTCTATTGTTTGTAATAAGACCATTTGTGAGTGATCTTTTTTCAAAAAATATAAGGGGTTATTATTATTAAAAAAAAATTATATTTCCCCGGCAAAAGATCACATAGGTCTTTCTTTCATGGGCGACTCCGATTAATATTCGGCCGTTGGATGACAAATCAGGTCTCCAGGGTCATATAAATGGCTTAAAATTATGAAAAAAATTTTCAAACCTGGTATTACGATCTCAGTAGTCAGATCTCACATCCAACGGATAGAAATGATCGTGACATCTTTGTATGAAAAATAAATAGTTTTAGCAATCCACGTAATTTCTTTCGCACTAAAATCCTAGTGAGTTATGCGTTATCCTCCTCTACTTCCTCTTCTTCTTCTCTTTTTTTTTACAACTTTTCCTCCATTGGCACATAATGACTATAACCATTCTTTTTCTTGAGTCTTGGGATTCTCTTAGACCTTCATGGCTATCTCCATGTTTATTTGTGTGTCTCTCCAACATGTTAGACCAATGCTATGAGACTCCGGACTTAGGTTACTCCACTCATACATGACCCAGTTACTCAGCAGCTTCGCTCACAGGTTAAGGCGGAGTCGCCCCAAGTTGTATGAACAACTAGTGGTACATAAAATTTTTAAAAATCCAAAAATTATAAAAAAATATAGGAATATTGAATAAATTTTTTTGTGTATGATTTGGATGTTTTTGGCAAAGATTGGTGAGTGTTTTTTTTGCCATAATCTCTATTTTTATATTTTTAAAGTATTCCCAAATATAAATTATTATTTTTTAAATCCCATTTTTGTATACTTATTTTTTTGGATTGGTTAGACTTTTTAAAGTTGCTTTGGGATAGATTTTACTTTTCCTACCTTCATTTTATCTTTTATATCTAGTTTTATTTTTATTCTTGGGCTTTTAGCTCTATGTAATAATGCAAAGATTTTAAATCATGTTAGAACCATTTGTTTTACATAGTGTTGGAAAAACCGGCGGGTCTAACCGCTAACCGGCTGGTTAGATCAGAACTGGCCAGCAACCGGTTCCAATTTTGGCCAGTTTTGGTGGTCACCTAGTATTTTAAACTTTAAATAGAATAATACTTCATATTCATATTAAATATGCTAGAATGGTTTATTGGTTAGCTTTAAGGATTGGCTTTTATATGAATCTGGGTTTGAATCCACCGCCAGTGTTATGCATTGTTTTCTTTTAAAAAATCATGAATTGGTTCAGAGCCCATTTACTACTTTTATATGAATCTGGGTTCAAATTCCCCGCCAGTGTTGTTTTCTTTTTAAAAAACCATGAATTGGTTCATAAACCATAGAGCATTGTTTTCTTTTAAAAAATCATGAATTGGTTAAGAGGCCATTTACTATTTAGTTGATCACTATTTACTACTTAGTTGATAAAGATAAGAGTTTATATTATAACATAATTTTTTAATATTTTCTTTTAAAAAAAGATATTTTTTTTAAAAAAAAAGAAAGAAAAAAAGATCATTTTCTTTAAGAAAAAAAGATAAAAAAATATCATTTTCTTTAGAAAAGAAAGATCATTTTTTTTTAAAAAAAAGTTGGTCAAGTTGATTTTTTTAACACTATTTTAATATTCTTTACATTATGATAAAGATTAAAAAATATTTTGGTTATTGATATTCACTTTTATGTTTCATATCTTTTAGAAAATTTTTGTAATACCCCTAGGCACAAACCTACTCATTAAAATCTATTTTTTTATTAATTTTCAACTTCATTTGAGTGTATTTTGTTTTAATCATATTCTTTATATGTTTTTCATATTTTAGTAGATATTTTTGTATGTTTTTTAATTTTTTTAATCGTTGTGGACTTGTCCGGTTAGAGCGGTTGAATTGACCGGTTTACCAATTAGGCCGGTTAAATCGCTTCCAAGCCCATGTCTAGTTAACCGTTCCTGTTCGATTTTGCGAACACTAGTTTTGTCCTAATTTAAAATTATATACTCCTTTACATTTTGAAGAACAATCACAAAAAAAAAAAAAAAAAAAGATCATTTTCTTTAAGAAAAAAAGATAAAAAAATATCATTTTCTTTAAAAAAGACAGATCATTTTTTTAGAAAAAAAGGTTGGTCAAGTCGATTTTTTTAACACTATTTTAATATTCTTTACATTATGATAAAGATTAAAAAATATTTTGGTTATTTATATTCATTTTTATGTTTCATATCTTTTTAGAAAATTTTTATAATACCCCTAGGCACAAATCTACTCGATAAAATGTATTTTTTCATTAATTTTCAAATTCATTTGAGTGTATTTTGTTTTAATCATATTCTTTATATGTTTTTCATATTGTAGTAGATTTTTTTGTATCTTTTTTAATTTTTTTAATATATTTTTAATCATTCCGAACTTGTCCGGTTAAAGCGGTTGAATTGACCGGTTTACCAATTAGGCCGGTTAAATTGCTTCCAAGCCCATGTCCAGTTAACTGTTCCGGTTCAATTTTGCGAACACTAGTTTTATCCTAATTTAAAATTATATACGCTTTTACATTTGAAGAACAATGAAAAAAAAGAAAAAAAAACATATTTTAAAAACACATATTAAAAATATTTTTTAACCCACTTAACATAGGCCTGGTGAGACCTTAGATCTAGGCCTTAGAAGGATTCTAATTTTCCAAATATTTTAGATGACTTTATTTTCATTAGATAAATATTGTTTTAAAAGAAAAACAATTGATTCTAAGTTCCTAGCAGCCTAAATCATAAAATTCACGAAATGGACGGTCTAGATTGAATATTGGATGGGGACTCATTTTGACCAATTTAAGGTGCAAACTGAAGTTCTTCCTTTTAAGATTGATTACTGATATGAATGGAGGGTCTGTATAAAATTTGGGATCATACATATGCCACAAATATGGTTTTCTAAATTTGTGATTGTACCATAGTATAATGTGATGGTGAAACGAACTTGGCCGACAGTAGCCCTAGCCTGGTCCTCAGGTCATAGTTTGTGGCCTAAGTCCTACTTTTTTTTATTTAGATCATTTGAGCTAGGCCCAGTGGCCTAGCCCATTGTCCGCGCTAGGTCCGTAAACTTCATTGCGGTAATAGTGCCACAGAGGCCCTACGAGAGTGGGGGAGTTAAGACCTTCACCGACCTAATAGGTCTATAATGGCTTTGTGGACCTACCAGGCCCTTGAATGTAGAAATTGATACAAATATTTGTGTCCATGTAACACTGATTAAGTCACATCCCTAAGGCTTAGGTTCTTAAAGATACTCTTAACCAGCGATTTAAAAAACGGCAATTCGACTCAGAATCGCCTGAGTCAACAAGGGAATCGCCTAAGTCACATCGTTTTAGGCGAAAAATCGGGAACTGTCTGATTCGTAAAAATAAATCGCCGAGTCTTAGAGAGAACCGTCCGAGTAGTGACCAAAACACGGATGAACAATGCTGAGACAAAAAAAAGTCACGAGATTGCTATAGATTGTAGCTTTTTCTTTAATTATTGATCAATTTCAACCTTTCCATTGCATTATTGTTCAAAATTATTCGTTTTTCATTATAAAATAACAAATTCAGATGATTGAATCACAATTTGTTTTTCATTTTTCACGAAAAGCCCTAAATCTACCATTCTTGAGATTTCTTCACAAATATTGTATGTTTTTTGCTCGAATCAGAGGGTTTTGAAGGAAATCGTTTTCTACAGATGATTGTAGTAATTTTTTTTTGTGATCAGCAAATATTGGGGGTTAATTTTTGAATGAATCAGAGGTTTCATGAAGAATAGTTGGCGAAAAAATAGATTCCACCAATCTTGATATCTGAATCGATATGGGCGAAAGTTTTTCTTGAAAATAGAGGGGGTTTGCTTGTAATCCTGATCTTCATAAGCGATTGCAGGATTTTTGCTTGATTTGGTCGATTTTTCATGAAATCAGAGGAATTTTGTGAAGAACAGTTGACGGAAGAAAAAATATTGCCAATCTTGAGATCTTGATCGATATAGGCCAAATTTTTTCTTGAAAACAGAGGCGTTTTGTTGGTGATCCTGATCTTCATAAGCTATTGCTAGCTTTTGTAAGATCAAGCAACACCAGTTGCACAACTTTGCAAGAAATCGAAGGTTGCTCAAAATTTAGGTATGCATATGTATTTTTGAATTTTAATGTCAATTTTATTAATACATTAAAATATAATTAAATTTTAATTGATACATAATTAAGTATGTCATGAATATATAATTATCATGCAATAAAAACTTGTATTTTAAATTTTTGTTATTGATACTATATGATTATAAATAAAAAATAAAAAATCTTGATTCTAGGTTTCACTTTTATTTCATCAATTCACTATTGTCCTTAGTTTTGCTTTATTTCCATGTTATATGTTTGAATCATGTGCTGTGTTTTCAGTTTCATTGTTATCTGATTACAAATGCATGGGTCTTTGCATTGTAAAATACTTAATTGGTTTTTTTCCATGATTTATGATCTATCTAAAGTTCATTGCCTAAAATTCCTTTTCATTACTTCAAATTTAATTATTGTATTCTACACCAATGGTATTAGATTTTTGATGTATAGATACTGAAAAATGAATGGGTCTTTGCGTTTAATAAAGCATTTGTTTTTTCTTTCATGATTTATGGTCTATCTGAAGTCTTTTGCCTAAAATCTTTTTCATTACTTCAAATTCAATTATTGGACCCTGCACCAACCATATCAGGTGTTTGATGTATAGATAGTAATGTCACTCACGTCCATTGGTTAAATGTGGTGTTTGTTGTGGTCTACTGAGTATGGGCATCGTCAAACCTCATGGTTCCTATCTTTAGGGAAATTGGAGTGGTTAGATTGATCTAGGTATTGTAGGCTAACACAGGTACTACGATGTGCTAGTTGTGGGCTTATCGTGTCTTCATTAGATGGGGAAGATGAGGATCAATATGAGCTGCACTTTTTGCTTTATGAATGTTGCCTCTTCTTTTGATAGCAGTGATACTAAATAAAGATTCAAAAGATAATTTGTTGTAAAACATGTTGTCTATAATGGGAATCAAACTAACATTGTAGGGAAATATGGGTAGGTCAACAGTGTATATTAAAAAGATGCATTTAATAAAAAATGTAATCATTAGAAAACATCAAATAACTCAACAAGGATTTCTCATTCTAAAAAAAAATTGGCAAGGATTTCTACTAACTTAGGGTTTGTTTGAAAGGTGGAAGGACCCTTTGCCACAAAAATGTGGAAAGTCGCACTCCCCTATTTTAGCTTCCACCGATCAAACACACCCTTAAAAAAATTTAGAACGAAATCTATCAAACGTAGTGTATGTATGTTCTTATTTCTCTCATGTTGAATTTAGAACTACACATAGTGATTAATTTTCATGTTGAATTGTCATGTTCATTTTTAACCATCTACATCTTAAAATAGTTAAACCATGGCAAATTCTAGATAAGACCCTGCATGGCAACATGGGTTTAGACTTGATCCCAACAGAAAAGATAAAATTATTTGTAATTACTGTCAAAAAATGATTAGTAGTAGGGTATTTAGGTTCAAGCAACATTTGACAGAGGTTAAGGGAGATGCTTCTGCATGCAATTGTGTCCCTAGCAATGTAAGAAAATAGATGGCGGTCATTCTCAAAGCTACCAAGGGAAAAAAGTCGTAAAGCCGATGATGAATGAAGAGATAGTTGGCGTATATATGCCATCGAGCGGGATGAATTCAGAAGAGCAATATAATCATGACTTGGAGATGGCCATAAGAATGAGCTTGCACGAAACGTACCAAAGGGAAAGGGAGTTCGGAATGCCTGGTGGTTATGCCATGGGCATGCATGGCGGGTCCAGCCCAAGCATGGATGGTGGGCCCAACTCGAGCATGTATGACATGGCCAGTTCGAGCATGTATGGCAGTACCAGCTCGAATATGTATGGAGGGGTTGGTGGCCATATGTATCTAAAGCCATCAGACATTAAAGAAATTGTTCCTGGCTTATCTAGGAGCACCAGTATTGTGGGTCATAGTCGTATAGACCTATTTCTCTCAAAGCCCAAGTCATAACAGATGACCTTCAAAGGCATGGTGAAAGGTACAAAGAACATGTTGGGCAGATATGTTGGTAAAGGGGTTTACGATAAAAGGATCTCCTTTGATGTAGCCAATAGCCCATATTTCCCGTCTATGGTCAACACAATCTAGAGAGCCAAGCCCGGGATAAAGCCCCCGACTGCATATGAGCTCAATGGGCCGATCTTTTATAAAGAAGTGGAGGCAGTTAGGAAGTGGATTGAATAATATAAACAGGGTTGGCCAAGAACAGGCATTACTTTCATGAGTGATAGTTGGTTGAATAAAGTTAGCAAAAATGATTATCTTAACTTCTTTGCCTATTCTCCCAAAAGGCACAGCCTCTTTGTCTAGCAACGATGTCTCAGGGAAAAAAAAGATGCAAACTTCTTGGTATGACTATATGAGCAGATAGTGGAGGAGGTGGGAAATAAGCATGTGGTCCAGTTTATATGAACAATGTAGGTGCTTGTGTTTCTATGGGCAACAAGTTGATGGATAAGAAGAAGCGTTAGTATGGACCCCGTGTACTGCACACAACATCAATCTTAGGTTAGAGGAGATCAGCGAGATCAAAATTATGAAGGAGCCTCTAGAGGCAACGAGGTTCGTGTCAAGATTTATATATAACCACTCTAAAATCTTATTTTTGTTCAGAGAACAATCTCAGAAAAAAAAGATAATCAGACTTGTCATAACCCACTTTGTGAGAGCTTACTTGGTTGTGGATTCCATTCGAGAATCCCAAGCTATATTAAAGATATTATTTACCAGGGAATAGTGGTCAAATGATCTCCTCTCAAAGTCCAGTAATGGGCTACAAGTGGAGGGCATAGTCACAAATAGGAGGTTCTGGTCTCAATGTTCTAGTGTCATAGAGGCTACTGCCCCTTTGATCATAGTGTTAAGAATGGTGGATGTTGACGAGAAAGCTACCATGAGCATCATTTACGAAGGTATGGAGATGACCAAATCAGCTATTGGGGAGAAGTAGTTTTGCTAGTAAAGTGATCAAGATTAGAGAAAGAAGGTGGAACACCAAATTTGGCCGTCCAATTCATTATGCAGCTATATATATATTTATATCTTTAGAATGTTTAATTCTAAAATATTTGTTTAACGAAAATTTAAATGACATTTCTCTATCTATGTATTTTCTAGGTTACTACTTCAACCCAAAATTTTTCTATTTGACACCTGAACATCCCCACAAGATTATGGAAGGGGTCAGATACATTATTGCCAGGCTAGAGAGAAGCCATCGAAACTAGGTAGCGACAATACATGAGTTAATATTTAATATTTGGGTAAGAACTTTATTGAGTTGTTACATTTGTGAGCAAGAACTAATGCACTAAAAAAAAATAATTTGTTTTAGCTTTCTATGTATAGGGATGCTGTAGGATAATTTGTTTTAGCTTTCTACTACCCATCGATAGCCTCAATGGGTAGTAGAGGAAGATAAGTCAGTGTTGAACAAGAGGGCATTCATTGAGGCTATCGATGGGGAAGATCTTGAAGAAGGTAATGAGTAGTATGAAAGAGGAAGTACCCCGCCAACATATCCACAATTCGTCGGAGATGTCGGTGGTATTGCACCTAATGAGGGAGAGTGGAAAGGTGGTATAAGAGAAAATGAGAGAGTTGATGATTCTGAGGCCACCCTATCCCAATCAAATTATTCACATACGAAGTCCCAGCAACAAGAGGGTAGGGACGAGCACGACAGTGTAGGTGAGCATCAAAGATAGACAAGCTTCGGCGATTTTGGATTAAGAGCACAACAAAACACTAACACTCAGGGATTTGGGTATAGTCAGGTGCCCACTAATTTGGATGATTCGTTCCTAGATCGAGTCAATGAATTGTCACGTAAATTCAATCAATGACACCAGCGTGACCAAGATGAAGAACGATGTCGTCTTTCATTTTATTATTAGGTCGTATTTTATGAATTATATGCTTTATTGTAGTCCATGTATGATGATTTATTTTATCCATGATAATTCTATGCTTCTACTTTTGTGTGATGTAAATTTAATGGTTAATAGTAATTCATGAAGGGAAAGAACAACTCAACATTCGCATATTGATGTAAAAAAATAAAAATTTTTAATAGAGTACCCCTATTTCTTATTGGATTCTTAAAAAATGACATTTATAATGAATTAGAATAAGTTTTTTGGATTTTTTTTAAGGTTGAATCCAACCGATTTGGCCGATTCCTGATCCGGATCGCTGATTCACTAATCCGAATGAGTTTTTAGGGTGCCCGATCCAGGGCACTGATCCGTTTTTTAAACCACTACTCTTAACTAAGTTTTGCCCAAGGAAGTATATGAATATATTGCCCCCATGGGAGCATATAATCTTTTTACATTCAACAAAACTTAGTTTTATATTGTGACTAATAGAACAATATGAACCATAGTACACATTTATTTTTGAATGATATGGGTTTTTACATGTTTTTGTCGTATTTTCATGATGAATTTATGTCCTTAATGTTTGGGAGTAGGTACGGCCGGTTCATTTCTTAAGCCAAAAACAAACAAATATTATGGCATCAATAATAATGATGATGATGATATTTATTTTTGAATGACATGTTTTTTTATATGTTTTTGTTGTATTTTCGTGACGAATTTATATCCTTAATTTTTAAGAGTAGGTACGGCCGGTTCATTTCTTAAGGCAAAGAGAAGCAAATATCATGGCGTTAATAATATTAATAATAATAATGATGATGATAATGACATTAATATTAATCTTAATATTAATATTAATATTATCAATAGTAATAATAAATAAATAAATACATAGATAAATAAATTCATAAAAAGTAAAATATAAAATATGAGAGATTGGAGTACTTAGGCCCTTCTCAATCAGGAATTGCATGCCCCCTAATTCCGATTTGAGTTGATTGATTCAGAATCGAATCATGGATTTTTGAGCAGTTGATGTTTCACCTCTCATCAAAAAGAGGTTTCACGAACATCTTCCATTTTATTTAGTGTTAAGAGACTCGAGTGAATTGCTTAGCCTTGCTATATGGGCTAGACCGAGATACCCCTAGTTGTATATACAACTCAGGGGTTAAGAAAAACTAAAAATCTCAAAAAATTGCAAAAACTATAGGCAGGTTGTATAAAGTTTTTGCATGAGATTTTGATGTTTTTGGCAAAGATTGTGAGTGGTTTTTGACATTAGCCTTATTTTTATATTTTTTTTATATGTTTTAAATATCTCCAACTATAAATCAATTTTTTTTAATTCTAATTTTTTTTTTTTTTACGATTTTAAGCTTATATGAACTTTTAGTTTTTATTTTTGTTGGTTTACTTTTCCTACCTTTTATTTTATTTTTTTCATATTTTTATTTTAAAAAATTCTTGAGCATTTATGTACATGACTTACCCAAGTAACTCTCCTTGGGACAAGGCCAAGTGCTGGCATGAGGTGATTTGCTAAATACTGGCTAGAATAATTCATTGTAATGATTTATTAAAAATATAAAAAAGTTAAAAAGGGATGGTATACAATGAGATTATTTGCCATTTACATAGAGGTCACAAGTACTTATAGCCATCCGATGTGAAATCTGAGAGCTTGTGTGTCACAAAGATCAATAAATTTTTTTTAAAATTTGAGTTTTATTAATATAATAAATGCTACTATCCAATTTCACATCAATGGTCAAGATTAATTGTACCCGCCTTGTACTAGAGGTATCATGGTATACTTTTTAATTTATAGAATAATTAAAAGAATAATTCTCGTTATTAACTTCTGTAAATCCAAATTTCACAACAAAAAAAGTTCTCTTGGAACAAAAGTGGAAAGTAATATGTGATCCATTTAACCACAAAAAAAAGGTCACGAAAGTCATCACCGTGCAATTAACGAGTTGGGTTGGGATGAAGGGCAGTTGGAATCGCCACTGGACAGATTCATGTTCGGTGGCAGCCACCCTCTATCCATCACCATCCAAATCATTCAATCAACAATAACGACCATGACGCCTTTGGAAGAACCTCCATGGACTTCCAACTCGACAGATAAGTGATTCTTCTTAGATGATCAACCACCTTGGTATGGATTTCCAGAATTATTACGTAATCAAGGGTTAAGAAAGGATAAAAAAAAAAACAAGCTATTCACTATTAACCATTTCATCCATTCCATTTATCCTACTTTCACAATGCCCCTTTATGTAGCATCAAGCACACGTTATGAGGGGTCATATTTTGAATTATTGATGTGGAGAGGCGATTTGAGTTTTGTTGCTCCATCAAATCAAGGTGGTTTTAGGGAAAACAAACTATGGTTTTAGGGAAAACAAACTATGTGAGATATGGGTGTTTTTAAATACTAACATCTCATTGTAAACACTATGTGAGATACTAGTAATCATTAATATTAATCTCACTGGTAACGTACCGAGATATTTTTTTTGGCAAAGGTTAAAATGGTAACCTAGTGAAATACTGGTGTTCAAAAATACCGATACCCTATGGCGTGAATTATTTAGTGAGACTTTAGTGTTTTGTTTAGAGTGAGATATTGGTGTATCAAGACACCAATATCTAATTATACCTTAACAACCATGAGATATTGGAATTCAGATATGCTTAGCATCTCACAAGGTGACTTAATGTGCTTAGCATCTCACAAGGTGACTTAATGTGATATTGGTTTCTAAAATAGCATAGTAATTTACTTTGTGAGATATTAGTGTTCAAGAGTACTAGTATTGAGATATTGGTATTAAAAAATATCAATATCTCATAAAGGCGACTTTATTCAAAATATTTTTGTTTTGATGAAATGGCACTATTGAAAATTGTCCTTTCAACAATTTCTAGCATGCTATTGACCCATTATGTCATGTTTTTTTTTTTTTTTTTTAAATTTGGACAAAGGGAGTAGGTGAAATGATAAATGGTGCACTTATAGATGATAGTTTAAAAAAAATTCCTATAAGAATATTTATAAGAATCTTTTTGGTTAAATAATTTCTTTTGGCTTTCTAAAATTTTGATATTGATTTTTGCGACAAGGTTAACAATATTTGCCAAAGTATTTAATAACCACACTTTCTTTTCCTCATACTCTTAGTACCCATTTATAGTTGAAGGTAAAGTAGTTAAATATAGGGAAACATTCATTAAACTTAAGCTACAAATCCCCTTTAAAGCCTAGGCCATCATTGACTGCAACCCTTGCCCATACACTCAATCTCTATGTTTCTTAAATAAACTGTATGTCACACACTTAAACCGACCCAAAACTTCAAAAGACATGATGAGAAATATGAACGAATAACAGGGTATTGGCATGCAAGTATGGAAATTGGTTACAAAATCCCATGAAGTATCTACATACAAGAATGGAAAATTGATTGGGATTTACCATAGAGATGCTTTTTCCCTGACGGTCTCAATCTGAACCACCCTTATTCTTGGAGTCCAAAAGCGTTGCTTATCAGATTTTGTAGCATCCCTCCGAGCATCAACATTGACTGGTTCATCAAGGGGCTGGGAAGAATTCTCCCTGATAATGAAGGGACGGAAACGGAAGATGCCAGGTTCCATTTTCGGAGGGGAGAAACCAGTGTCCCAAAGAGCAATTTGTTTCCCTTGGAAGAGGAAACTTCAATGGGCACATTTTCTATGATCTCGTCCTCGAAGGGCCACACTGCTCTTGTTCCCGAAGAGAAGAGGGACCAGGGGGGATTTCCATGTTTGGATCCACCATACGATCTCTGATAGAAGAGGGAGCAATGGGGATTTTGACATTTGGATCCACCACATGAGGATGATCCTCCACTCCAGATTGGTGAAGGGACCGTAATGTGGCTTGTTGTAAGTCCTCCAAACCTTTCAACCATTCTCTGTCTATTACAATGGTTTGTAGTCTCCTTGCTCTTAGGAGGCCACAGGGGAACTTCTTCAACATTGGACATTGACCTATGTCTACCGACTCCAACGATTCTCAAGATCCCGATACATTGCGATCAAGATCCCTATTTAACGAGAACGTGTTCCATGTAGTTACGGACCGAGATACCGTTTGAATAGGGAGCGAGATCTTGATACATTGGGATCGAGTTCCCTATTTGACTGGAACGGGTTACATGTAAAATGGGATCATGTTAGGATCGCGCTGCCATCGACAACAAGAACGAGATCCCATTAATGTTGAGTCTTGCCCCCATCTAAAAAAATGCCACAATCCTATTTGGCTAGGATCGAGCTCCATTCATTGTAGGATTGTGTTTCGGACAATAGTGGTCTGCGCCCCCATAGCAGAACTCCACTTGTATGAAGAACCCAATTCCATTACACATGGATTCGTGCACCAACTAAGCAGAGCAGTCCATTCCCATACAAATACGATCTCGATTTGGTTAAATTTAGAAACAATTGTTCTATCTAGCAATGGCCCATGTGGCTAGATCCATGCACAACCAATCCTAAATGCCCATGGATTAGTTAGATCTCCTTAATCTAGAATGAAATAAAATCTTCTAATGCTATTAACGATTAATGTTAGTATTGTTCAAATATCATACATGATATGAAAATAAGCTTTATGTTGGCATTTGTATACATGGAAATATATTGTCTAGGATTTGGGTACCATTAGGATGCAACCTAAGTATATATGGTTATTGTTAGGCTTAAATTCGGGAAATGCATAACCGTTATTCTTGGGTTGAAATAACTATATAAAAATTTTACTAAAAATATTAATTTTTATATTTAAATATTATTTTTATTTAAGAAGTTTCTTTTAGAAAGTTATAAAATGGTAAAAAAAATTTTCTTAAATTTCAAAAAAATTATTGTCATAGAAATAAAGGTAATTTTAAATTTATTTATATATATATATATATATATATATATATATATATATATATATATATATATATATATATATATATATATATATATATATATATTGAAGAAATTTAAATCAAAATTTGGGAAGTCATTTATAAATTATATAGTATTTTATAAAATCAAATATATAGGTAAAATTTTATATAAGGTTGCAACCATAAAATATAGAATGCACCCCAAAAATCCATCGGAAAAAGTTGTTTTAAGGTTGAAAAAGTCTCTAATTGATCATCTCAACATCAAGATGTATGAGTGTATGAAAAAAATAAAAACTTTTGGGTGCCAGAAATTGTGCATCTTGCAACATATTATCTACACTGTCCATTTTAAGAATTTTCATATGTTTACAGATCTACTTGATTTTAACAATTTTTAGAGTTTAAAAGTTTTTAATTAAATATGAAAATAGATTTTCAAATAATCCTAAGAATTTTTTACATCAAAATTACATGACATGATAAAATTTGGTGGTCCGTCTTAATTGGATTGTTTAAGGTTGCAACCTTATAGAAGCCAAGCCACACCCAATGATATATGAAATTGGAAATAATAATTTTCAAGGTTGGTATGTTAGGGTAGAACCTGATGGAACATGGGCACAGGTGCACTCGACAACTCAACGTGCGATCTATTTTCTATTGCTAGGTAAGGGAATAGCTCAATGTTTGTTATATTTGCTATTACTTAATGACCATTTTGGTCCCGCGCTACCTGACAATAGTTCAATATTTGTTATACTTAATGACCATTTTTCTCTTGCGTGAAGTAATTTACCCGCCACATGGTGTAATCTATTTACCCTCCCTCTCATCTTGAATTGAAATACAAGCATGTGGGGGAAATCTTGGGTAATTTTTAATAATTTCATTTCATTCCCACTTACTCTGACATACACACAGGCTGTAATTAATAAATGTCCTTGTAATATACAATGACATTACAGTAAAGAAATATCAATTATCAAAAAATCCATAAAGAGATTGAGAGAGAAAAATGTCAATCTTCTTCAGTCACGAATTCATTCGAAGGTTACATAAACCCAAGAGAAACACAATTAGAGAATCATCCTGTTGGGAGGCCTCTGGACAGTTCGCAATCTCTGCGCGACAGACGTCGAAGGTGAAGCTTCACCTAGAATCGGTGGGGTTGCAATCGAAGATTGCATTGGAGTATGGGGTTGCAAACCATGATCATGATGGAGATCTAAAGGGCTATCCTGCTCTTCTACAGTATGCAGGGGAATGACTAGTCTAGTACGTGGTGGGGGAGAAGCCAAATCATCGTCTGCTTCCAAATGCTCATCCATCATAGCTAAGGCATCTATGTCATTAATAAGGTGGTCATCTTCAGAATGAGCATCCCAATTCTTGTAGTTGGTCTTGTAATCAGTCCTCAATCTACTCAATAGCCTATCATTGTAATGAACATATACGAATGACTCAGATCAATCAGCATTCAGCCGATTACGCTTACCACTGTAGATTTAACTATACGTGCTCCAACATCTCTCGGTGCATGAAGAGTTAACGCTTTGAGACAACACCTTAACTGCAACTGAATACAACTCTGAGGCCCCACCACCATACAAGTCCCACCACGATACTGATGATATTGTACCTCTATCAGCTATGGACACCAACAGTGGGAAACTCCCCCTGCTGCCAACAAAATCACTTATTTGTTGTCGTACCCTGCTCCACTCAGCCTCATCCCATACTGTCGCATCAAGAGCATCATGGTAGCACACAAACACCTCAATATCCTGATGGGGCTTCACCCTCCTCTCCCCACCAGGTATAAGTACTAATAACCATTCATGAGAATAATATTTAGGGCTAAGAAGAAAAACAAGACAATGAAGTGGAAGGTTAGCCATGTTCCATTTGGCTACCAATAAGTTCCTGACCTTTTGAAGCAACACTGGATCATCATATAGAGCAAATGATATTCCTCCCAACATGGTATCCATATAATCATGTGCATCTCCAATTATAGCCTTATCATTGTATGCAAACTTTATCATCTTCTAGACTTTCCTTGTGAACCCTAATATTTTTTTGTTTGTTACCAAAAAATTATCATCCATCACTATTTTGCGAACTTCACCATGCTCCGCGCCTTCCCGGCCACGTTTGAGTCCTTCCCAATGGTTGCCCAGGACGAGGGACATGAAGGCGAGCTTCACTTCCTTAAGGCACCTTAACATGATGTAGTGATGACCGAATCTGGTCTTCTTGGATTTTAGAAGTTTGAGTTTCGAAATAGTTCGAAATATGTACAAACACCTTGTGTGGTTGCGTATATATGTCACTACCCTTTTACCCTCTTTGTAATGATCACTAACAAAAGCAAATGTTAGGTGCCTTTTCTTTTATCCACAATATCCTTCATGCGAAGTCTCAATGTGTGAGCTAAGCAGCCTGACCAAAAAATATGGGGATGATGACGTTGAATTATTGACCCAGCTCCCTTCGATACATTGTCAGTCACGACTTGAACGACATTATAAGGTCAAATATTGTCAAAGGCCTTCAAGAGTATATTCGCAATATTCTGACTAGTATGCTCAATTTTGGAGCAATCATAGTCATTCACAAACATAACCTTACCCCCTAATACAACCATTATATTTATCAAGGATTAATTCTTAACATTACTCCATCCATCAGAAATAATAGAAACCCCATAAGTTTGCCATTCATTTCTCAATGCACCTAGCTCACGTTTAATTCGACTCCTCTCTTTTCTAGCAAACTTATCCTCAATCTCTCATATTTAGGAGGCACATAACCCTTGAGAGCATTGTTTATTGCATATATCATTTCTTGAAACCGATGACCCTTCACGGCATTAAAAGGGATTCCATGAGCATAAAAACATCGAGCAATAGCAGCATCGACATCCTCCCTTGCATGAGCATAAAAAATATGAGCTATACTGCCCCTAACCCTTTTATTTGAACTTGTAATATTTTGTGTCAACGTGAATACAGTTTGATCAAGTGACCTCATGTTGTCTTTCCGACTTGAACCAAACAAACATTTAGCCTCAAACTCTTCTAGCCTCAATGCATCTCGTTCGTCTTTTGCTATTTTTGGGCAAAGAAATATCCCCTTAGACTTCTCCCCCGATGAAAGGCCTAATAAATGAGCACGCATATGTACGTAAGAACTTGTAAAAAGGATGTCTCTACAGCTGAAATTATATTTCTATTTCCTCCCCCCTCCTCCCAATTTTGTATCACGACCGACTAAAATAACATAAAGGCGTCTGTGAGGGTTCATCAATCTCTTCATCTTCTACACTCGTATTATCCCCTCCAAAATATTGAATGACATCATCTGGTTCTATAATATTACAAGAAGGGATATACTGCACCTAAACAAGTAAATATTACTATATATCAACACAAGAATATAAACAATTATCGTTATTTATTAATCCCATCTCTCAATACATCTTCTTAGCTCTCATCTTTACCTTATCTCACTAGGCTTCTCTTTCTCTCTCCACCCTCCCCTCACACCATTCCACTCTCTTTATACACCTTTCCTTCTATCCCTAAACTTAGTCGAAGATGTACATATATAATAAGGTCAAGAACGGTCATAATTACATATTATAAAGCAATGATTTCCTTATTCATAACATCTTTACTCTTGAAAAAATAAAACCTAAATACTAAAGAGGTTTTCATACAAAAAATAAAATAAAAGAGATATAAGTGAAGAAAAGTGAAGATGAGATATCAAATGCTCAACAAATTCAAGGTAAATGTAGTAGCCAAATTAAAAAAAACCTCACATAGAAAAGTGACAAGATAAGGAGAGAGATGAGATATCAAATGCACATCACAAAAGTGCAGTCAATAACCTAGTAAAAAAGATACAAAGAGATAGATAGAGAGAGAGAGACAATAGATACGCAATAAAGTGCATTAACCCATAAAGATTTTAAATGAAAAAAATAGATAGAGTGAGAGAGAGGATAAATTAAATGCACAATAAAGTGCAAATATTAAAAGTCAGAAGAACATAAAGATAGAGTAGGAAGGTTCGTCCAAGGGGCCCATAAAAATCTAGCATGAAGGTGGCACCCTCCACCGATGACCACGAACAAGGAGCCTCAAAGAGTCACGGTCCAAAGCTGCACGCACAGACAGGCACTGGCCACCCCCACCCCCTCCCACCCTCCACCAATGATCTCCAAAAAATAGATGAACCGTAGCCGCCACGACACCTAACAAAATCAAATATGGTAGACCCTAAGGCAACCATAAGCCACTCAAAAAATAAGGTGGCATAAAAAAGTAATAGGGACAACTTCAAAAAATAAGGTGACATAAAAAGAACAAGTGACACAACTATTGGTGTTTGAAGAAATTTTTCAACACCATGGGTCCCCGATGTGGAATAAAAGGGAGAAGTCGGTCAATTAATCTTGACAAATAGTGGAATTTTCAACAGCCTCATAATGGCCTCAGAACCAACCAAGATCTTCATTAGGACTCCAAAAAGTCTCCTGCCAAGTTTTGTCGCATTCCGACATGTCTAAGGCAGTGTAGATGAAGAAACAGTTTTGGCAGAATTAGCCTCTAGCGCCCTGAAATGGACCCCCTATAGCTGGAACCCTACTTTCGGAGCATCAAATGGCCGTGGGACCACTGTCATTGGATCCGACATGGTTGAAAACCCTCAAGGGTCAAATTTTAGCTTTAATGGACACTCTATGAAGACGTTATGAGCAAAAGATAGGAACAGAAGGAGCTGGACACTATTCTCATGCGACCACCTTGCAACTAATATCCATTAAACGGACAATCACAAATAGTGATTTGCGACCCTTATATCACACTCGTTCGAGAACGGATTACACTCAAACTTGTTGGAGCGTGTTTATCTCGTCAAGACGAGTGTTTTCATATGTGGCACGTCCCGTGACGATGACCGAGCTAGGAGAAATGCTAGGGAGAAATGCTAGAGAGAAATTCGCGATTCGAAGTCGCACGCTGCAGAAAATCAGCAAGACATCCACCCACTCGAGCTGCCAAATCACAGTGCCCACAAGCCCGATCGATGTGAGGCCTATTGCATCGCGTGTGTAAGGTCCGTGGCTATCACTGGTCCGAACTCCGCTTGCGATGAACTACTGGATTTCACACAAGATCAAGTTGAAGTCACTGTTGATTTCAGCAGCTGAAATCCCAAATTTCGGGCAAAATTCCAAGATGGCCAAAACTTCGTTTGGGCACCAAATCACGTCCCATTTTTTGCAACGTGATCGTGGTAACATGCTCAGTGCAATATAGTGAATAAATCACAGAAAAATATCGACATGAAGAAGCATTATCGATCGAAAGTTTTCAAGATCTATTCAAATTTTAAGTGATGTGATCATGCCTTTAAAGTGTGATTCATGGTTTAAAATCGATATCAAAATGATTGTAGCATTGAGCCCTATGCAATGGCAATCATCTTTTGTTCATTCGGACGCCGGATCGTCCAAGAAGAATCAAGAATGTCTTTAGTTCTCAGCAAGGACTGTTTTGGAATTTTCTCAATTGTTAGGCAGGGCCAAATCAATCTTTTTGCACCCTGTTTTTTTTTTTTATTTAATTCAAAAACGATGTATGTATCATCCATTAGGGTTAGTTTTAAGTAATCCACCCATGTTTTGGCCCTAGTCTATAAATACATGTTATCTCTCATTGTATAAGGACCAAATTCTTGATTAATAAAATTAAAGTTTGCATTGAGATTTCTTGAGCACGTCTTGGAGAGAGAAAGAAGAGAGAGAAAATTTGGTGTGGTACCCTCCTATCTTCGAGGTATTTTTCTTTCTCTTTCCTTATCCTTTCTCTTCGATCTTTCTTTCTCTTTGCTACTCTCTCTTCTCTCTTTTCCCCTCGCTTATTCTTCTCTCTTTTTCTTCTCTGCTGAGTCTTCCTCGAAGGCCATGCACGACAGTGGCAGTGTCGTGTATGCCTCCTTTGTCTTTCTTCTCTCATGGGTTGCAGATGGCGCTACTCACCGGCGTTCGCAGGAATAACTTTTGCAACTTGCACAAGCTCAGATGACGATGCTTTTCATCGTGCTCGAGCCTATCTGGTGTGCCTTGAGCCTATTGCAGATAGTGATACCTATCATCGCCCGTGAAGGGTCGCAACAATGCCTATCGCCACCTGCAAGCTTCTATTGTGCCCTATCCCTATCGCAGATGACGATGCCTATCGCTGCTCGTGAAGGGTCACGACGATACCCCCCCGCCATGCATAGGCCTATCTATTGCGTGTCGCACCCATCGTAGACAGCGATGCTTATCGCCGTCTGTAAAGGGTCGCGACGATGCTCACAGCCGTCCGCAGGCATCTTTTGTCGCTGTGTGCCTATCGCAGACGGCGGTATCTATCGCCGCTCGAGAAGGGTCGTGCTGCCTTCTTGTGTTGTCGACGGCGATGGCTAATGCCTTCGACAGGTCACTACTCGCCCTTTCGCCATGAGTAGCAACGTCCAGCGTCGTTCAGAGGCCACGACACTGTTACTCCATCACTGTGGATGGCGATACCTAACGCCACCAAGACCTTCCTCCTTCGTTGTCTCGTGCCTTCTCTCCGCTCTCTTCTCTTCTCCTTTCCTCTTTCTTGCTTGCTTGACTGTAGGATAGACTCAGTCTAGTATTGTTATAACAGTCTGGCTGTCGAGCAGTATTGCCGTCGTGCTGGTCCAAAGTACTATGCCCATCTTGCTGCCACACCAGATTAGGACAATCATATCGACCTTGGTTTAGAGTAGTATTGTGGTCGCGCCAGTTTTAGTTATCGTGCCCGTCTTGCTACCACTCCGAGTTGGTCACTGTAATGGTCCAGCTATAAGGCTAGGGTCGTCGTCTTGTCAAGTCCTCTACTCTTTTCTCCCCTTATTGGCACCCTATTTTTCATCACCCTAACTTCTCATCGTCTATGCCACATGAATGTGCATCGCCCTAAGATAAGGGTGGGTCCTTCAGCCCACTTGTCTTCCAAATTAACCATGCTAGTGTTGTGCAGAAAACAAGGAGATTGCAAGTCAATTGTGGCGATTCTGAACCTGCTAAAGTCGCTGGGGGGCTTTCCATCGTGATCTAAGAGGTCGCCCGCTCGAGTTAGCCCAAGTAAGTCACGACCCCAGGTGAGGTTGGTCCCCACCTCACATTTTAAAATTCCTCTCTCACCAGTTGGGCACTTGCCCTTATTCTATAATAAGGTTCCCGAGAGAGCAGTCTTAGGTCCCGGGTCTTCCAAACTCGAGACACATGTCATCCGATCACCTAGATCTGGGGATATGAGATCGAGGCATTCGACCAGTTTGGCTACTCCACTGGGGACTTGCTACGCCTTTGTCAGTTCGCTCTTGCTTGGTCGGCATCGCCTTTTATTTTCTGCACTAATTACATGGCATCAGGGTTTTTCAACCCGTTCATCCGAGTTGGGGATTTTTTCATCTCCGCACTCGTGACTGCCCCAGGGAAGCAAGCTTCTCAAGCCTTGTTCACTACACTCCTCTTGAGTCGGGACTCACAGTCCGACTCCCAGGTTCTTTCCTGGGTTGGTGCGAGAAGGGACTCGAAAGTCCCTAACTCCCCACTTTCTAGTCCAGGTGGACCCTCCACCTAGGCCCTTCGCATTGGTAGCACGTTTGCTACCACCGACAGCATACCCTACTACTGGCAAGTCCCTCATCAGTCACAGTGCTGAGGTACGCCGAAAGGCTACCCTGTCTGCTTTTGCGAAAGGCAAGCAGATTGCCATCGTTCCTGAGGGTCACCGTAAGGCCATCCCCCATACTCCTTCACCACACAGAACCTCTATGCCTAGAGGCTCGACACACCAAGGCGGAGGTTCTGGGACCTCCACCTCTCGCACACACCTAAAGGCTCGTGGTCCGTCCACTCAAGCCATACCTCTGAGCAACCTTCATGCTACCTTGAGTTTGCGTCCAAGGCTAGGCCTTCTCGGGCCGAACCCTACACACGCCATGCATCTGCATCCCACAGCTCGGGGCAGCGTCAATTCTGCGTCAGCTCGAGCACACGGGGGGTCAACCATTTCGTCCTCCCTCTCAACACACACGGCTCCACCCTGTGACAGATAGGCTCCTACCTAGTCCCTCGTCGACACATGCTCGTAGGTCTCAGCTTCCTAAGGTCGAACCAGCTGACCGAGCCCGGGCTAACCCCCAAGTCTCTTAGAGGGCTGCCTCCAAAGTTGCGCACGCATCAGCTTCACAGGTTCCTCCCCGATCCCAACTCAGGTGGAGTCGCGAGCTGGTTCCTTCTTCTATCACCCTCTCTTTGCCAGGCAAACACCTCGACACCTGGTACTCAAAGGTTTTCCCTAAGAGTACCATCTTGAGTAAGCCACCTCAGGTCAGCCATGTACTCGGACCTCACTAGGGAACTCGAGGCAAACACCTGATGGCTGATAGTAGCCTATAGCCTTCAAGGCAGCAGCCCAGATTGCCCTCTATCCTTGGACCTCACTCTCTACTCTAGCTGTTGGACATAGCTCTAGCATGCTCAAGAAAGTAGGGGCAGTCCAAATCTCAGGCTCAATTTTGGAGTGAAGTCTATTACAACCTCAAGATCAAGCAGAAGAGATGCCTGCAGATCCTGACTAGAGAGGCCCCTAAGGTAGTTGAGGTTACCAATCTCGATGACCTCCTGACTCACAATCCCTTATTCCCTCTTCGGATTCCAGAACCTGAGCAAGAAGTCCCCTAAGGTGGTTACCATCATAGGAAAAGATAGGGCTGCCATGAAATTGCGATCCCAAGATCGTCAAGAACCAGTCCTCACACGGTCGGCGTACAAAACTCAAGTCTCGTCAGGCCATACAAACCAACTTTCCGCGTACGACTCGCCAACCCCTGCAGTCCACTACTCCACCTGGCTCTGACTCTCTAGTAGAAATGATCAGCATCATGGTGATTGACGAGCCGACTGACGCCTAAGAAGAGTGAATGAACAAGTTCAAGGTGATGATGCAGTCCATTCTCGAAAAGATGGATCGCTTGGAAGCCTCTAGGCCCCCTGCTTACCCTAACCATGAGGCTAACTCCCAGCCTTGTGAGGACACAACTCCCAAGCAAACTCTCCCACCGGCCTCCCAAGACAGCTCTGCTCCCAGCATGGTTTCGCAAATTGATGTACATGCCATGGTGACCCACAGTCTCAAGCGTAAGATCTTGGGCATGCAAGGGGTGTCGTCTTACCAAAAGTCATACCCCTCGTACATTAACCAGGTGGCGTTTCCCCCAACTATCAGAAAGGGAAGCTACCCTTGTTCAATGGTACCACATCCCCTGATCAGCATATCGCTCACTTCCAAGCCGCTTGTTGAGAGACGACAGTTGACATGCGACTCCTCCTCCGTCAGTTCGTTGAGACTCTCGAAGGGCCAGCCTCTCAGTGGCATGCTCGGCTACCTCCAAGCTCGATACACACATGGCAAGAAATGGTGCAAATGTTTACCAGCGCTTCTATGAAGTCTTGAGAAATATGGAAACCATAGAGCTCCTCTCTCTGACTCAAGAGCCTGGTGAGCCAGTTGATAAGTTCATCACCTGATGGAGAGAGTTGGAAACCTATCATGCCACTCCCATGATTGAAAAAGAAGTAGTTCAAACTTGCATACGAAATATGTTGCCCGAGATCGCCCTGCACGTTGAGGCTTTTAATCTAGTCTCCATGTCATAGCTAATCTCTAAGGAAGTTCGTATAGAAGGTATGTCAAAACACCATGGTGGATCTCGTCAGTAGCCTTCTAACTCGGGAAACGACCAGGGCAATGGCAATTCTTGCTCCAGTAATTGGGGCATCCAGCAAAAAGGGGTGATTAGTGCAGTTGTAATCATGACTTGAGCGACCCCTCAAACCTTGGGCCTCTACAAAGGGCAATTCTATAACAGGCTCCTGCCTCCTAAAACTATAAATCGAAGTGATTACTGGATCCAACACCAGAACAAGGTGTACCCCTTCGAGAAGGAATGGGTTCCTACATTGCTTTGGTTACTACTAGAGCAAAATATGATCCAGTTGCAGGAGGCCAAATCCCCAGAGCAGGCTGGACAGGGGACATACGAGAGATACTGCCTATGCCTATCACAGGAGAGTAAGCCACCCCACTCAAGACTGCTATACACTCAAACATATTATCGAAGCCCTTATTAACAAGGGTCAGATAAAGCTCGAAGAGCTAAAGAAAAGCATTCGGGGCAACTGAGGTTTCCCATGTAGTGAAAATCCAAGAGGATGATGAGGCACTTACCATCCTCCATGCTATATTCTCTGTAATGCTTGAAGAAGGTCTCATCACGCTGAAGCCGACAAGGCAACCCAAGTTCCTACCTCCAGGAATTGAGAACCTCTTGCGTCCGTATCATCTGATATGTGGCCATGACTTGAGCGAATGCATTGGATTCCACGAGCTCTTGGCAAAGAAGATGCAGCAGTACCAAGAAGTTCAGGGTAACCCAGAAGGACACCCTCAAGTCCCTACGCCACCAGTGCAAGGAGACCTCCCGACACAAGCCCAGGAAAGTGCTGAGCAAGACCTTCTGTAGGCCCTCTTCGAGGCGATGCTCCAACAGGGTCTCGTCACTCCCAAGCCCGCCAAGCAACTTAGGCATCTTGGTCAAGGTACAGAAAATCTCTAGTGCCCATATCACCAGGTATGGTGCCATGAGCTGAGGGAACTCTAGAGGTTCGAAGCTATAGTCATGGAGAAAATACAGGAAGGTCACATTGTTTACGCCGTTCTCCCAAAATGCTTCCAAGCCATTACCCCGTCCATGAGAAAATCGCATTACGGGCCCCCTATGAGCATACTCTACAGCCTTAAGAGCCCTCAACTTCTCAGGCATGGGAAGTTTACCATGAGCGAAGTAGGCTCATATCCCTGAAGCGTGAGGCACTCATCAGCCCAACAGGGTGGACCAAATCCCTCCCCATAGATCAAGGAAGAGACGAGCACCCAGGTCAGCTCGCCGGAGGAATCACATCCCTTGTCCACCAGTTGAGGAAGAATTTCCCAAGCCCCTTCCTCCGCTGCCGACCTTACAAGATTTCATGCCAGGCGTAGTTCGCCTTATCAGGCAGACGTCCCTGAGTCATCAACTGCTCAGGGCTCATCTAATACGGGCGATGACAATAAAAGCACTCCCCAACGGTTAAAGCTGGGGAAAGACTTAAAATACCCCCTGCATATGTCCAATTCTAATGACGACGTGAAAAGCTGCCCAAAGCACTTTAACTCCACTTCTTCTTCTTCTTCTCCCCCCTCTTCTTCTATCTTTTTCATAGGTGCAATTTGATAGTGCCCAGACTTCGATGCTCTAAATAGGGAGCTCGAAGGCATCAACATCAGCAGGTCGCATCAAAAGCTCCTAAGAAAGATGCTGGCCCAAGCGTCTAAATTCTTGACTGTCGTCGACGCCCTAGCAACCCAAGGCAAGTCCGAGCCATCTTCGAGCTCCTATTCCAAGGAGGTCTCCCATATGGTGTAGATCTCGAAAGTATCATTCAACACGGGGCAAATGAGCCTAAGATCAGGGAAAAAGCTACAGCCCATACCTCAGAAGCTCAAGGTCCTCAAGTTTCTTGATCCTTCACTTTTCCCTAAGCCTCAACCTCAAACCTCCACATCCCTAATACAAATCCCTATTACTTCCCCATCAGCTCAGACTGCAACGGCTAAACAACAAACTCAGCCAGTGTCACAAACCAAAACCCAACCAAAAGCTGCTTTCAAACCTACCCTAAAACCTAAACCAGTGACAAAGATCAGAAGCGTAGAAGGGTGATGAAGATAAGGTGAAATATGATGTAGTTGGGCATTTGAACTTCTAAGTATCTATGACACCCTCGTACTCTCTAAAGATTACCATATGGTCCTAGTTCAAGCTCTTTCTAACATGGAGGTGTACGAAACTGAAGTGGAGCCTATTAAGGTGGACCCAGCCATCCTGAGTGGGTGCCTGGCGATCACCTTTTATGAGGATGACTTTCAGTTGGGAGGCAAGTTTCAAAATCATCCCTCTTCATGATTAGTGAATTACATGCCAGCCTTATCAACCGGATTATGCTGGATGGAGGATCAGCAGTCAACCTAATCCCAAAAAGGATTCTCACCCGATTGGGATTAGGATCTGGAGACCTCACTCCTACCCACATTATAGTGCAGGGGTTCAACCAGTCAGGAGAGAAGCCAGCTGGCACGGTGCGCCTCAGCCTCAAGATCGGTGACCTGAACGATGATGCTCAATTCCATGTAATTAACACCGATACCTCTTACAACGTCCTGCTTGGCCGCCCTTGGCTTCACAATCAGAGGGTGGTTCCTTCCATGCTCCACCAAATCTTCAAGTACAGTCAAGATGGGAAACAACACATTGCCTATGCTGATAAGAGACCGTTCCCTATAGCTGAGACTCATTATGCCGACGCCAAGTACTATTTCACAAATCTTCCAGCACCAGAAAGGTCAAAGGATGATGATTCGAAGCCTGTGAGAGAGACACGACCCTTGTCTCATGATGACATCGAAGACCTTGGGCGAATGATTACAGATATGTTCAAAGAGGAGGAAAGACAATGCAAGATCCTCCCCTTGACTCTTATTTACCCAAGTATACCATGCCACATCTAAGAGGCCGAAGCTTCCCCCTCTACCTCTACTTCTAGTTCGCCAGAACAAAATGACGAGCTAGAAGAAACTCTGAGGCTGAGGAAGCCCTAGAGGTAAACCTTACAGCACCGAGGGTCACCTACATGGCGGACCGGCAAAAAGTCTTGCACGTTCCCATTGTTCTCCTAAAAGCAGAAGTGGCATACCAACCACCAAGGAAGGTACTCCAAATCCCATTCTCCTTGAATAAGGAAATTGCCAACAACCAAAAGAAGGTCTTATACTTCTCAGATGCTCTCAGAGAAGTACAGGCAGACAAAGGTCAGCCCTCCGGCTCTCAGGAACATGACCCCATGGCAGAGCTGAGAAGTGAGGTTTGCAGCCTCTAGAATCAGTTGGAGGTTATGCACGTCGCTTCAAAGCACTTCAAGGAGTTTGTGCCTGAGACTAAGACCTATAATGCGCTCAAAAGCAATGCACCTCAAATCAAAGCCAAGGCTCCCCCAGATTGGAGTATTTACAACGAACAAGCTCACCAAATCATGAGAACCATGGATTATGAACCCCTATCGAATCAAACATTAAGGAACGAGGAAGCAACTGCTCCCCCTTTTGAGGTCATTGAAGTCACAACAAGCTGTCATAAGACAAAGTAAGGAGTAGGCTATTCTTTTTCGTCTCACACTCTAAGGCAAAAATAAGAAAGCAGAAAGAGAAGGAAGAATAAAAGAGCCACGAATCACACTGAAGCAAAAGAAAAAATTTTACTCATAAAGCGAGGGGATATTACAAGTGTAAAAAATATGGGAAAAAGAAAAGAAAATAAGATGACACTGTCAAAATCGATCAATCAATTCATTGATCTTCCCCCTATATATTACGGCTAATGCCCTAGCTCACTCAATGCGACCCTTCAGCTCTTTCAACAAAGTAGCCTCATGCTCCATCAAGGCGGTCCCTTCTTCTAAGGAGTATTCAAGAGCCAAAATATTATCGACAAGCACTTGATCCTTTGCTTACCAAGCCTCAATATCTTTCTCCAACTTGTCAAGCTTTTGCATCAGCATTAATATCTTCGCCCGCAGGGTCATCACCTTGTGGTGACGAGCGACGACATCCTCGACAAGGTCAGATCACGGGGAGATTGCGACATCCTTTTGCTGCAATTGGGTTTCTACCTGTTCACGACGCCACATGAGTGAGGACTCTAAAGGGGGAAACTGCAAGCTCTCCAGCCACTGCGCAAATGTTTCTTCATGCAAGGCCCTTATTCTCCACCCCTCCAGCTCATTTGCGACATCATCAAAATAACGGAGGATCTCTGGTGCCCCTGCAAGGGAGATCTGCCTTAACTGCTAAATGGCATTGTTAAGTTCAGTAGGAGGCAAAACCTTCAGTCTCTGCACGCCCAAACGAAGCATGTCCATGATTATGCCAGGCATCCCACTCAAGTTAGGTCCAGGCAATGTTGTTGGGGCCGCTCCAATGGAAGGAGCATCAGTCTCAATGGTGGGGTTCGAAGGAATGATAGCCATGCAAGCTGATGGCTCTTCTCGAGGGACTGCGAAGCCCAAGTTCTCATCATTTGTGGCCCTAGCCTCAACCTGCTCGGTCCTCACAATATCGTCTTCCTCACTTGGCTTTTTCAGCCTCACCATTAGCAGGTTTGGTCCCTTAAAGGCCAACCTTCTCTCCTTGCCCCTCGTTATCTGGAGCAGTCACAATATGCTCCAATGTAGCCTCAGCCCTTTCAAGCCCGATTTCTTTTCCCTGCTCATTCTCTTCTAGAACCGCCATCTTCACCTCAGCAGGTTCAATGCTTCTTGCTTCTCCTTCTTCGCCCCTGTCCTCTAGGGCAGCCACTTCACCTACAGGCTCTTCCACAAGGCCCGCCTCTTCGACAGCCGGGGGTACCACCTCCGAGCCCTCGAGGTTAGCCCCATGAAGATGTCTCGACTCTTCAACCTCTTCTGCAGCTACATCACCTGAAGCAGCAACTTCCTACTGCTCAGGTAGCCCCTCTTCAGTCCCAGGGGAACCAACTTCCTCTATGACCACAACCTCTACTGGGGTAGGTGCAGCAACTTGCTGCTCCTTAGAGGCTTTCTCCGCCTCGACCGCCTCATCAGCCCCGTTGATCTCCATTGGGACTGGGCCCTCCCCTTCAGCCACAGACATTACTTCCTAAGTAATTTCGATCGGTGCAATGGTATATGAGGCATCAGCCTGAGTCTCTGAAGAGCTAGAGGAGGAAGGCGAATCCTCAAGAGCCGAGGGTGATGCGAAAATAACAAGAGACATGTAGGACTCCAAGGAAGCAGCTAGAGAAGAACCATCTTCCGGCTCCCGAACCACTAGACGTTTGAGCCCCTTACGCATTAGAGCCTGATAAGCTTGTGCATGAGGAACGGCCGGGGCAGCTCGCTTCCTCTTTTTCCCTTTCGCCTGAGAAGGCGCAGTAGTCTCAAGAGCACCCCCTCGAGAAGATCTTGCGGCAAGTCTAATGTGCGGGCCCCTCCCTATCAACTTGTTTAGATCTTGGATTGGGTGCTCCTCGTACCTAGGAACTTTACGACCCTCCTTCCATTTGAAGTTAGAAGAGAGGTTATAAAAAATACTCTCTGTTTTCCTCTTCATATTAAGAAACAGTGGCAGAGACTTGTCCACAGCAATTTGTCGAGGCTTCCCAACGTTTTACCAGTCCCAGGGGAAGTTCAGGTTAAAAACCTCGTCTAAAGGAGGGATGCTCCCTATCTTCTTCTCCCACTTGTCCTGACGCCAGTAGCAGTTCTCCCCTTTCCAGGGGTGGCTGGCTTCCTAATACCCCTTACTGGTGATCTGCCACCCGCATTCATGGGTCTCAGTCCCTCGCACCATTCTACCGAAGTGCGGCAACATGTACTTGTTAATCTCTATGAACTCCAAGCATGTGGCCCAAGTTTTGCGAACATTCCTCGCGAGCCATGTCTCACGAGGAGACCCAAGTCTATCCTTATTCATGCGGTTGGCTTTGCTGTAGCGCTTCTCAAAGAACACTGAGAAACGGAAGCCTTGATCAGGCCCATGCTACCAACAAATCTATGAGGGAAATACCCCTCGAGTTTCCCACTAAGGATGGTGCGGTAAGGTAGAACTCCGCCCCTGATTCTCTTAATGAACATGAGCTCCCTATGAGTAGTGGGAGCACCATCCAAGTTCTTGCCTAGTTCATCGGAAAAGGGGCGATCTGTAAGGCTTCCAATCGGGAAGTTGACCTGGCTCATTTGGAGGTGGTCATTGCCGAACAAGCTACGAGCAAGGTCAGAAGTATGGAACACCGCCTTCTACCCAACTATCTTTAAGAGAAACGAACAAATGTTTTCCTCCAACACCCTAGTTCTGGTATAGGTGCTGGGAAAACAAACCCCAAGCCAGCCATACACATAGTGGATGGGGAAAGGCATCTTCAAATCCCCTAGGAAGGCTTTTCCATCCACTATGTCATTTCCCCCTTCATCTCCCCGATAGACTTTTCCCCTGAATATGGCTCCCATTCTATAGTATATGTTGCACAAGACCGGTTGCAAGAGTACGTATTCTTGCTGCCTCACCATGTCGTAGCCACATAGAGCGTGCCTGGACGAATGATGTCTGCTCCTCCTGGGAGAGCGAACTTGCACAGGAAGAGTGTTAAGGATGCTATCAGAAAGATGTGGTCGTTCTCGCTTCGAAAGTCAAATACAGGAGGGGTTCCCTTCATGGATTCTTTCGCCTTTCTCCTTGAGCCCGGACCAACTTCATCAGTACAGTCTCCCCAAAAGAATGTCACGCACTGGGTGAAGGAAACACGTCCATTCTTGGACTCAGAGCTAAGCAGCTGGTAAATTCCAAACATCTCTTAAAGGCCAGCTAGTGGGTCTTCTTTAGGGGGCACAAACTCATCATACACAACACTGATGAGTGGAAGCCCACCGATGAAGTGTAGATCTAGCAGCAAAATCCCTACCTCCCCATGACCAAGCAACCAGGTGTTACTGGCATGGCTCCACGTTTCCAACAATACCTTGACCATGTTCGAGCAACGGTCATAGTATCTTGCCATGCACTGAATGGCGACCAACAAGGAAGCGCACTTTAGAATGGCCCAGTAGCGGCTCAGCACTTTTATGGTCCATGAGGAATAGCCTTTTAAATTTTGGTGCTCCCCTTGCACCCAGAGACAAGCAGAGGACCACCTCAGGCCTGGGGTCTTCACCATCCTCTTGCGTAGAGTTGCCAAGTCCTCCTTTGAGGCTATGTTCCTATGTAAACAATACAAGAGGCCTACTTCTTCCACCCTCACATCTCATCGTTGTCTTCTCTAACCTTAAAGCAGACGGCGTCTCTAGCAAAGGTGACACTCAAAGGCCACTATGGTTCACATAAAGGCTCAGTGAGCTAGATTGGCTCACCCCTCACCAAGCTTTCACCTATGAATCCATTAGTACCCAGCTTCCCTACTTGTGGGAGGTTCTTCATGTCAGGAATAGCGCCTGAAGGCTGAGCCATGGAGCTAGAGCAAAAGCTTCGCTACCGTGCGCAGGTCGTAAAGGGGGTAGGGCTATCAGCGCAAGCAAGGCAAAAGTCTATTGTCGTACAAAAAAGGCCAAGCTATTGCCGTGCACAGAAGACAAAGGGCTACTGTCATCTCACGATTAAAGGGTCTATCGCCGTCTGCATCTAACACTGGTTGCACTAAAGCTGTTCGCATGTGTCACACGTGCATCACGCCACGTCCCTCGAAACTTGGTCACGCCACTTGACACTCGCAGAGTGGCCTGTCACTACGCATGCGGAGGGTGACCATCCGCCATCCTACAACCCTTCACCTCCCTGACCGTTACAGGCTTGTGATGCCTCAATTTCTCACCGGCGTTTCTTCCCCTCGTCGGGAACTCACTCCAACTTGCTAGGAAACCCTTCCCTGTCTGTTCCCTCTCTTCCACCGGTGACCAAAGCTAACGAAAAACTGCTTGGAGTTCCCCGAAAGCACCTCTATGACCTCTCGGTTTCCCTTCTTCGTACTTCTACAGTTCGCCACAACTCATTGGAATTTCACTGTGTTTCTAGTGAGCCCACTGTTGCTCCTTTTTCTCTTCCAATAACTAGAAAACCGTCAGAGTCCCCTGACCCCTCTGCAACCTTTTGGTAACCACGGAACTATCGAAAAATCACTAAGGGCTCTTGGAAGTTTCTAGTAATCCTTGGTTCCTCCTCTTTTATTCCCACAAACAGCCCTGAAAAACCGACAGAGTACTACTGCGACCCTCGCAGTTTCACCAAAGTCTCGGTAAAGCACTATGAAGCCCTTGTTCCCTACTTGAGAAAGCCTTGACACTCTCTGAAAACATCCATAAGCATTCTGCGAAAGTTCACGACTTGCTGAAGTTCATCGGAAAGCCCCTGAATGTCTGTGCACTGTTTTGGCCAGAATCTCTTACCGGAAGTCTCTCGATGGAAGTTCTCTCTCTCTAAAACTCTCTCACTCTATTTTACCAAAAAGTGAAACAGTAAAATGGGGTTTTACCCCCTTTTATGGACAAAGGTTATGCAAAGTGCCCCCCACAAGTTCGAAATGATGCTCCAGTCCTCGTCTTTAGACGACGATAGGTCTAGGCTGGGGCGAGTCGAGCCCGAGGCCCAAATGCGAGTCACTGCTGCATGTGCTTCATGAACCCGCTACCATCTATTGCTATCGCCATGCCTTATTGTCGTGCGTGTTATCTATAGCTATCGTCGTGTGCTTCACAAGAAGCTATCATCGTGTGCTTCACCAGAAGCCATCGCCGCGAGCTTCACAAGAGGCTAACGCCGTGCACTTAACCAAAAGGCTCTACATAGCGTGCCTTACTCATGTTAACACCGTGCGAGTTATCTAAGTCTAGTGCCTCGCCCCTCACATTTTCTATGCTAGTGCCTTGCGCATGCTATAGCGCTATCGTCTGTGGATTTTTCCCACTATCCCTTAGTGGAGCTCACCTAGATCGTGACCCGTCATCCCCGCGAGCAGGCCACCACTTTGCATCCCTAGGGAGTCAAGTCTCCAGTTACGACTCTGTTTCCCATGAAGTCACATTCCTTATCCACCAAAATGGTCTAGGTGCACAACCCTAAATACTGCATGGTCCAAACTATATGACCCTAAACTATAGCTGAGGTCTAATTGCACGACCTTAAACTGCATGGTCCTAGCTGCATAACTTTAAACTGTATAGCCATGGTCCGAGCTACAAGACTTTAAAACTATAACGCACATCCCTATAGCAGGACGTTAAACGGCGCAACAAATAGCCCATTCGCATGACTTTAAGCTGTGAAATGGACGCACCTCTCCACCGGGTGTATTCTACCACTATCCCCAATAGGGTCACACCTGTGCTCCAGACTGTCATTCTGGTGGAGCTACATGCAAGCCACTGTCTCTCATCCCCAGTAGGAGTCACATCCATATTGCAGCCCATTATCCCTCGTAGAGTTAGGGTCATTCTTATCTCCTCATACCTCAGTGGGGTTGCATCTGTGCTCTGTCCTATCATTCTCAGCAGAGTTACATGCATACCATTGCCCATTATCTCTGTGGAGTCATATTTACCCCATTAATTCCTAGTGTATATGCTTCTCACTAAGCTACTATCTCCCACAGAGCTTTACTTACATGGCAACCGACTTAAACGGTCTAGTTGCATGACCTTAAACTGCATGGTCCTAGTTGCATGACTTTAAACTGCATAACTACGGTCTAAGCTATATGACCTTAAACTATAGTGCACGTTCTGGCCACATGACGTTAAAAGGCTTTGCACAAGTCCTGAAGTCATGACCCTAAACACGCCTTCACAAAAAAATATATATATATAATGAGCATTATGTAAACCTGAATAAGGGAATGCCGTGAGTAAAAATGACGAACGGGCATGGTCACAAAACCAAATAAAAAAGGCACGATTAAAACCCAAAAGGGCATCGTGAGAAAAAACGGATGAAAAGGGTGGATAGGGCCGCAAGGTCATAGGCAAAAGAGCCCAAAAATAAAGGAGGTTGGTAAAAACCTTCTCTATGGCGCCCAAAGTCTAAGTGAAAATTCAACAAAGGACGTTTGGACCAGTAAACAGGTTGATGTAGCATTCGCTTCTATAGGCAGCTTCAACCCACATTCAAAGAGAAAAATCCCTGGTGTCACATTCCTAGGACCCAAAAATATGAGTTTCAAAGAAAGATTTTGACAGCCTGAGTCCATTCGCAAAAAGGACTCGAAGGACAGAAGACTCACCAAGAAGGCAAGACGAGTCTCATGAAGAAGAGCACCATTCCCATGAGGTCGCTAAACGCGCTCCAAGATGTTGAAGATGCCCCAATAAGGATAAGTCAGCCGGGCTTTGGACCTGTTATGCAGCAATCAGGATTGAGTCCTATGGGGCCACCTCAGACAAAGAAGAGAGGTATCCTGACTATTGAAACTGCTAGCAGTAAGCAGGGGTTATACCCAAAGATGGTCACCTCGATAAACTGAGGTACCTTGTCGGCTAAGGAAATTTTGGTGCATAAAGCAGACGACGCCAACCGAAGGCCCTTCAGTTGACCATCCAGAACAAATAACAAAAAATAAGAGTCATTTCGACAAACTAAAGACGCCCACGAAGGCAAGAAACTTGCAAAGCCAAGGCGAAACCTGCTAGAGACTTTAGGGTGAAGCCTCGCCATGAGGCCACCTTGCCAAAATCCCTTCCTAGTTGATAGGCCCAGACCTTGGGGACATGCTAACAAACAACCCCTGACTGGGCCCAGCAGGATGGGGCCCACAGAGGTACCCTTGTCAAAAGAAAACTTGGTGTAGAAGAAAATAATGCCAACCAAAGGCTCTTTGGATGTCTATCAAAAAACAAAGAAACCCATATGAGGTCCATACAAATTCTGATAGGCCTGATTCTGACCAATGAGATCCACACAAAATCCTCAGCTGCTAGAATCACAAATAGTCCCTTGAGGGTGAGGACTAAGATAGGATCCCTCAAAAAGGTATCTTCTCCCCCAAAGTCTCTACGGATGGATCTGCGACAAATGCATCTAAACGTTTGAGCATTCTAGTTACAACATTGCTTGCATTTTTCCTCGGTGTTCACGTGGTCCTGTGGCTAGGAAGAAAAAAGAATAAAGTCAGATGAAATTTTCTGAATGTTGTCCTTCTCGTTTCTCTCAAAGCACAACATTCGGAGGGGCATGCTGTTTGAAGATATTGTTCAGCACCATGGGTCCCCCATGCGGAATAAAAGGGAGAAGCTGGTCAATAAAGCCTGACAAACAGTGGAATTTTGACAGTCTCAGAATAACCCCAGAACTGGTCAAGATCTTTATAAGGACTCCAAAATACCTCCTGCCAAGTTTCGTCTCATTTCGACATCTCTAAGCCAGTGCAGATAAAGAAACAGTTTCGGTAGAATCAGCCTCTAGCACTCTGAAATGGACCCCTAAAAAAGAACCCTACTTTTGGAGCATCAAACAGTCGTGGTACCACTACCATTGGATCCAGCATGGTTAAAAAACCCCAAGGGTCAAATTTCAGCTTAAACGGACACTCCAAGAAGACGTTATGGGCAAAAGATCGAAACAGGAGGAGCTGCACACTATTCCCGTGCGACCACCCTGCAACTAATCTCCATTAAAGGGGTAGTCACAAATAGTAACTTGTGACACTAATATCTCACTCGTCCGAGATCGGATCGTACTCAAACTTGTTGGAGCGTGTTCATCTCATCAAGACGAGCGTTTTGATATATGGCTTGTCTCGTGATGCTGACCGAGCTGGAACAAAGCCAGAGAGAAGTTCGTGATTCAAAGCCACACGTTGGAGAAAATCAACAAGATATCTACCCACTCGAGCGGCCAAATCATAGTGTCTGCAAGCCCGATCGATGTGCGACTAATTGCATTGCGTGCATAAGTTTTGTGGCTATCACTGGTCCGAACCCCGCGCGTGATGAATGGTTGGATTTCACACAAGATCAAGTTGAAGTTAGTACTAATTCCAGTAGCTGGAATCCCAAATTTCGGCAAAAAGTCCAACATGGTTAAAACTTCATTCAAACAAATTGCGTTCCGTTTATTGCAACGCGAACGTGGTAACATGCTTAGTGTAATTCAACGAAGAAATCACAGAAAAACATCAACATGAAGACACATTATCGATTGAATGTTTTCAAGATCTATTCAAATTTTTAGTTATGTGATCATGCCTTTAAAGTGTGATTCATGGTTTAAAATCGATATCAAAATGATCGTAGCATCGAGCCCTACGCAATGGCAATTATCTTTTGTTCATTCATATGCCGAATCGTCAGTGGATCGTCCAAGAAGAATCAAGAATATCCCTAGTTCTCAGTAGGGACTGTTTTAGAATTTCTACAATTGTTAGGCATATTTTCTTATTTTATATAATTCAAAAAATAGGTAATTATCATCAATTAGGGTTAGTTTTGGGTAATCCACCCATGTTTTGACCCTAGTTTATAAATACATGTTATCTCTCATTGTACAAGGACCGAATTTTTTATTAATAAAATTAAAGTTTGTATTGAGATTTCTTGAGCACGTCTTGGAGAGAGAAAATTCGGTGTGGTACTCCTCTTATTGAAAGGTAATTTTCTTTCTCTTTCCTTATCCTTACACTTCAATCTTTCTTTCTCTCTACTACTCTCTCTTCTCTCTGTTGCCCTCGCTTATTCTTCTCTCTTTTTCTTCTCTGTTGAGTCTTCTTCAGAGGCCATGCACGGCAGTGGCAGTGCCGTGCATGCCTCCTTTTTCTTTCTTCTCACATCAGTTGCAGGCGGCGCTGCTCACCGCCGTTCGTAGGCGTATCTTCGTCAGCCTACACAAGCTCAGACGGTGATGTTTTCTGCTGTGCCCAGGCCTATCTGCTGTGCCTTGAGCCTATCACAGATGGCGATGCCTATTGCATACGGCAATGCCTATCACAGCCCGCGAAGGGTCGCGACAATGCCTATCACCGCTTGCGGGCTTCTCTTGTGCCTTGTGCCTATCGTAGACAGCGACGCCTATCGCCCCCCACGAAGGGTCACAATCATCGCAAACGGTGTGCATAGGCCTATCTGTTGTGCCTTGCGCCCATCGTAGACAGCGATGCCTATCACCATTCGTCAAGGGTCGCAACGATGCTCACCACTGTCTGCCGGCTTCTTTTGTGCGCTCTGTGCCTATCGCAGACTGCGATACCTATTGCTGCCCACGAAGGGTCGTGTTGCCTTCTCCTGTTGCCGATGGCAATGGCTAACACCGTATGCCGGTCACTGCTCGCCCTTTTGACACGAGTAGCAGAGTCAAGCGCCATCCAAGGGCCATGACATTGTTACTCTACGGCTGTGGACAGCGATACTTAACACCGCCAGGACCTACCTTCTTCGCCGTCTCGTGCCTTCTCTCTGAGCTCTTGTCTTCTCCTTTCCTCTTTTATGCTTGCTTGACTGAAGGATAGACTCAGTCTAGCACTGTCATAGCAGTCTGGTTGTTGAGCAGTATTTCCGTCATGCTGGTCCAGAGTACCATGCTCATCTTGCTACCTCCCCATATTAAGACAGTCATATCGGCCTTGGTTTCGAGTAGTATCGTCGTCTGAGTTACGATGCCCGTCTTGCTACCACTCCGAGTCGGTCACTGTATTGGTCCAGCTATCAGGCTAGGCTCGTCCCCTTTTCAAGTCCTCTTCTATTTTCTCCCCTTATTCACACCCTTTTTTTCATCACCCTAACTTCTCATCTTATATGCCATATGAATGCTCATCGCCCTAAGACAAGGGTGGGTCATTCGGCCCACTTGTCTTGCAAATTAACTATGTTAGTGTTGTGAATAAAACAAGGAGATTGCAAGTCAAGGGAGGCGATTCCGAACCAGCTGAAGCAGTTGAGGGGCTTTCCGTCGTGATCTAAGAGGGCGCCCGCGCAAGTCAGCCCTAGTAAGTCATGGACCCAGGTGAGGTTGGTCCCCACCTCACGTTATAAAATTCCTCTCTCACCAGTTGGGCACCTGCCCTTGTTCTGTAACAAGGTTCCCAAGAGAGCGGTCACAGGTCCTCGGTCTTTCGCACCCGAGATACATGTCACCCGATCACCTAGATCTGGGGAGGCGAGATCACAACATCCGACCAATTGGCATCTAAAAGGGTTGGAGATCCTTGATATACAAATCAAGAGGTGGGAGAGGACCAAGAGGTTCATTATCATATGTTGCAAGCCTGGTACTAAGTTGGTTATTTGCATCCACAACCCAATCATACTCTCAAGATAAAGCCTGCATCGCATTACGAACCTTAAGTAGCTCTCTCTCGGCTCTCCTGGAAGTAACACATCAGGATAAAGGGCCGTTAACAACTCGGTCTGAAGCAATAAGGGTGTCATTCTCCCTAATGGTCTCAGATAAAGTATCATCCAAAGATGAGATGAGATTAATGAACATAAGGGCCTCTCGGGCTGCAAATTTATCTGCATCCTTTTTTATGCGAGAGCCTTGAAATATACTGCCACACACAATTATAGTGGCCTGAAATACCATTCCTCGGGGAGGACCGTAACTACGAACTACATACTGAGGAAGGGGTTCCCCAGCTTGCATTACAATTTCCTTAACCCTATTTTTAAAAGAAATGTGTGGAAAGTACAAATTAGGAGAGTCATAAAATATTTCCATTTCAAGGGGGGAGAGGGGGGGAGGGGGGGGGGGGGGGGGGGGGGGGGGGGTGTGTTTGGGGGCGGTGGAGATGACAGGCTGTGGGGGCGGTGAAGGTGGAGGAAGGGATGCCATATATTCAGGCATGTCGGGGTCATAAGCATCATGATTATAGTACGGTGCATTTCAAAGTTGAGAAGAAGCGTCGCTCGGTTCACCTTCCATTTATCACTTACAAAATACTAAACTCTAATAATGGGCTTGAAGCTTCTAATATATAACAAAAATATAGAAAAGAAGCACAGTTAAAGTACATAAGGGCCTCTCGGGCTGCAAATTTATCTGCATCCTTTTTTATGCGAGAGCCTTGAAACATACTGCCACACATAGTTATAGTGGCCTGAAATACCATTCCTCGGGGAGGACCGTAACTACGAACTACATACTGAGGAAGGGGTTCCCCAGCTTGCATTACAATTTCCTTAACCCTATTTTTAAAAGAAATGGGTGGAAAGTACAAATTAGGAGCGTCATAAAATATTTCCATTTCAAGGGGGGAGAGGGGGGGGGGTGTGTTTGGGGGCGGGGGAGATGACAGGCTGTGGGGGCGGTGAAGGTGGAGGAAGGGATGCCATATATTCAGGCATGTCGGGGTCATAAGCATCATGATTATAGTACGGTGCATTTCAAAGTTGAGAAGAAGCGTCACTCGGTTCACCTTCCATTTATCACTTACAAAATACTAAACTCTAATAATGGGCTTGAAGCTTCTAATATATAATAAAAAAAATAGAAAAGAAGCACAGTTAAAGTACATAAGGGCCTCTCGGGCTGCAAATTTATCTGCATCCTTTTTTATGCGAGAGCCTTGAAACATACTGCCACACACAGTTATAGTGGCCTGAAATACCATTCCTCGGGGAGGACCGTAACTACAAACTACATACTGAGGAAGGGGTTCCCCAGCTTGCATTACAATTTCCTTAACCCTATTTTTAAAAGAAATGGGTGGAAAGTACAAATTAGGAGCGTCATAAAATATTTCCATTTCGAGGGGGGAGAGGGGGGGGGGGGGGGTGTTTGGGGGCGGGGGAGATGACAGGCTATGGGGGGGGTGAAGGTGGAGGAAGGGATGCCATATACTTAGGCATGTCGGGGTCATAAGCATCATGATTATAATACGGTGCATTTCAAAGTTGAGAAGAAGCGTCCCTCGGTTCACCTTCCATTTATCACTTACAAAATACTAAACTCTAATAATAGGCTTGAAGCTTCTAATTTTTAACAAAAATATAGAAAAGAAGTACCATGATTCATTTCCCAATTATAAAAAATATCAGGATGTAGCAAATAATTATTGCCATTATGAAAAGATAGAATACGATTAATCTGGTTAGAAAATATACAACACTTGCAATTATAGCCTCATGTATAATTTGGTAATCATACCACATTGTTACATACAAAATACAAAATGCTAATAATGGAGCTTCTAATATATAGAAAAAATATAGAAAAGAAACACAATGTTTCAATTTTTCTATTTTCGAAATACCAAGATATAAGATATAATTAGCAAATAAATTTTAAAAAATGTAATGAAACATACCACTTTTGCAATTTAATATACCACAATTGCAAGGAAAAATGTTAAATTTACGCAAAACTATCATACATCTAAGGAAAATAAATTAAGAATAACATTAATAAATCATAACACCAAGGGTAGCAAAGAGCAGAAGAGAGGGAGGATAATTTATGGTACATGCCCCAAATTGTATAGAGTATCAGAGGGTGGTGAGTACCCGTTTATTGTCTCACGTAATTTCGGGTGGATAATTACATGTTTGTAAAATGAAGAACTTACTATAAAAGAACACTAAAAAAATAAAACCTAAGAACAATAAATAGTGCAGGACTACGACCAATGACCATAGACCCAACTAGTACCTGTATACCGAGGAGCGAAGATCCTCAAAGCCATCTTCAACCATTTCAAAGTCACGAGCAACCCGCTGGATATTATCTTCAATTTTCATAAGCCTGAAATTTACAACTTCAATAGTGGAGCAGACTAGGTCAAGACGAACCTTTAGGCACTTATAATCAGCTCAAACCTACAATTTATCTTTCATATGACGATCAAACCTCACACAAAAAACCTCCATCTTCGGCAAAAATTCCTCGGCCGTGGAAAAGAAAGGCATCTCCCCATAGGGTGGGGGGACAATAGGGATAGAAGTTGAGCCATTAGGGTTTGAAGCCATCTTCTATGACATATCAGACAAGCGTTAAAAGTCAAGCCATATGTCAGAACTTGGAATATATATGGTACTCTTTATTTTTTATTTTAACGCGATACTTTAATCTACATTACAAAGAATAGACACTACAAACTAAAATACTCGATATGTCTCACATTAACCTATGTAACAAATGTTACCAATTACCATACCGGTCCCCAAAAGATATGTTGTGCATGGGAACTCGTAGTGGGGCCACTAAATTTTGAAACCATCCTCTATGGTGATTATGCCAAGTGTTGGATTAATTGTTTCGTGAGTAGACCTCACATAGAAAACCTCCGTCTTCGACAAAACTTCCTCAGCTTTGGAAACTATGGGTAGGAGCCCAAGGTGGTGGGGGACAATAGGGATAGAGGTTGAGCTATTAGAGTATGAAGTTTGAACTTGAAGTCGTCCTCTATGGAATATTAGAAAAGCCTTCAAAGTCAAGCTATATGTAGGAACTTGGATTATACATGCTGCTCTCTTTTTGTGGTTTTTAAACGACACTAAAATATTCATTATTTCTCACATTAACTAGTCACAAACTTACCATAGTAGTCCACAAAAGAAATGTTGTGTATGGCAGCTTATTGTGGGGCTACTTAAGGGATTCAATGAACCTCATGCGCAATAACATATAAACATTGAAAAAAGTAGTAGAATCATATATCATTTCTATCTAGATGTAAAGTTACTTCCAATTCCTGGACAAGACACAATATGGTAGTAAAATTAAGACCATAACTCTAAATTACTATAATACAAGTGTTTTTGCAAGATCAAACCCGAATGGTTAATCGAACATGGGTCCGACATGGATTTAACTTTAACTTGCCTAACAGGTAAACCGGACGATCAAGCATTCTAATAGGGTTAATCTCGAGCGGTCAAAGTGCTGAAAAAAATGTACTAAAAAATAAAAAAGCATGCGTTGAAAAAGACATAAATTACTAATAAAACAAATCTACCAGAATATGAAAAGCACATAAAGAATGATTTAAACAAATGTTATAAATAATGATTTAAACAAACGTTATCGCATATAAAAATGATTTTTTTAAAAAATGTTATCCAGGACCTTTGCAATGGTGAATAAGATCACAACTAATCTTGAAAATGAACTCGTCACTTGTACTAATTGTTTAACGATAAAAGGAAACAAATGATTCAGAAATCAATGCATATAGAAGTAGAAATATGATTAATTTCATAAAGAACATGCAAAGGAAGTACCAATAAAAAAAATAAAAAGAAATAAACGAATACACTGCTATTACTGTTTGAGAACACACATTGAAGGAGCATATTAATACAGGAACATTTGCACCTAGATATATGCTTTTAGAGAGACTCTGGACTTTATATCACATGGATATCATGGTAAATAATTTCACATCTACTAGGACCTATAGATTTAGAGTCTAGAGACTCTAGACTTTAGACTTTAGTCAACGATACTTATCCCACACAAACCGTGGATATCGTATTCTTAGGTAAGTGATAAACAAGTAGATAAGTAATAGTACACTTTTGTCTTTTTAGCATGCATAGGAAATAAAAATTATTCCTTATCAGTAGCATTTAAGTGGTTATCCATATGCCATAACACACTTCATGTATCAAACAGCAAGCACAGTGACTAGTGAAAGAAATAAGACAATTTCTATGCACATTAATGTAATAATGGAGCAGCAACCAAGACATAAAATCTTCAATTTGAGCAAAATTTATGCCACCACATGTAACATGTAACATGTAACATGCTAATATGGAGAACATAAGGAGACATGTCTTACAGAATGTGTTTCTTCTAGATGGGTCAATGGCCTATTGGTATGATAGGTATGATTTTGACTCTTTTGACGCATAGACCACTGTCAAAGCAAGTAGATAAGTAATACAAGATTTCAGACTAGTAGTGTTACTGAACAATTTGAGATTTATAAGAAAAAAAAAGATATTTGAATTTCTTCTTTAGAAAATACATGTAAAATGCTTGAAATATTTGGAGTGCAAAACTACAGATTATATTAAAAAAATGAAATGGATAATTTTGGAAGTTTGGTGGCCCAAAGACTATCTTTTAACACTCGAGGAGATGACAGAGGAGAAGAAGGAGCAAACATATAAACCATAACTAATCCCTCCAACAAGAGAGAGAGAGAGAGAGAGAGAGAGAGAGAGATAGAGACAGAGAGAGAGAGAGAGAGAGAGGAATTAACGTCTATTGTGGCTCTTTCACTCACTAATCCCTGTAATAACACTATTTTAAAAACCATTTGCAAAAGATTGAGCAACAGGAATAAAATCGCCGAATAATGTAAAGTTGTAAACTCCTGAGCTTACATTACTAAAATGATTTTACAAAACAATTATGCAAAAGATTGAGCAACAGGAATAGGGCTTGTTTTGGGATGACAAGAATAAAATCATGGAATAATGTCAACTCCCAAAAGAAACACTATAAAGTTCATAAACCCTTGTTTTGCAAAAGATTTAGCAACTGTTTGAGGCTTTTAAAAACATAAACACTATAAACCCTAATGCTTAACCTTGTACTTCTTTGATGCAATTCAAAAGCTTAAGTCGCGATTAGAGGAGAGGAAGAAGGAGTGATAACTAAGAACTGAGAACTAGCTAATGGCTAGTGATCTTAAGCTAAACAGTATAAACAAACCTAAAAAAAAGGCCATGGAAAATACCTTACGGTTGTGATGGTCTTCCTCCTATTTGTGGTGCCTGCGAGAGTTGAGAGTTCTGAGGGTGGTCCCGACTCAATGAAAGCAGGACGCGAAGCCATGAGGGTGGTCCTGGTTCGATGAGCGAGAGAGGCGTGAAAGGTGAGAGAAGTGAGACTGTGAGGGTGGGGGTGGTCTGCTAAAAGATAGAGGTGAATGAATGATAAAGAATGGGATATTCAGATGGGGTGGGGTGGTTCTTGTGTAAACGATTTGAGTGATGAGGAGTGAGAGATGGAGAAATGGAGGGTATGAGAGAGGAGATTATATAACTTTTTGGGGCAATCTTAGCCCTCCATTCAGAATGGACGATTGGATAAGGGAAGTATATACGTTGTAGGGAAAGCATAGAAAGCTTGCCCATATATTTTTTAAAGGAAATGTTACCATGTGACCCCAATAGCTCATAAGTTATATGCAACCTTACTTCTTAGCTGTTCGATCTGAATCGAACGGCCATGATTGTTCCTACCTCAATGTCAAGGCAAACACTGTTTATTTTTCATTTTTTATATAAAAAGCATTTTATGATGAAATTTTGGGCGTCCCATTAGAAAATTAGTGCAAAAATGGGGAAAATAAAAGATAAATATTTTATGTAAAAATAGATGACCAAAATGGCCCTACAATTTTCATAAAACGGTTGTATAGTAATATAATGCAACAACCTTCAAAAATCATGTTAGGCCATTTGTTTGATCCAAAAATTGAAATAGATGACCAAAATGGCCCTACAATTTTCATAAAATGGTTGTATAGTAATATAATGCAACAACCTTCAAAAATCATGTTAGGCCATTTGTTTGTTCCAAAAATTGAAATAGATACTCTTTTCAGTGTAATGATCAGTCACAAAAATTTTAAAAAAAACAAAAACAAAAAAACACAAAAAAAAAAAACAAAAAAACAAAAACAAAAACAAAAAAACAAAAAAAACAAAAAACAAAAAACAAAAAACAAAAAACAAAAAAAAAAAAGAAAAATGAAAAACAAAAAACGAAAAACAAAAAACAAAAAACGAAAAACGAAAAACGAAAAACGAAAAAACGAAAAATGAAAAAACAATAAACAAAAAACAAAAAACAAAAAACAAAAAACAAAAAACAAAAAACAAAAAAGAAAAAAAAATAACAAAAACAAAAAAGAAAATGGACAGGGACTCATTTTGCCCATATCTAGGGGTCAAATTGAAATCTTCTTTTTTTTGGGATTGATTATTCAGGTGTATATTAAATTGGACGACCTATATGAATTGGGCTAAAAAAATACTTTCTAGGTTGTGTTTTCAAATTTTTCTTTTTTTTTTATTGTTCATTTGAATGAAAATAGTGCATATTTTAAAATATGAATCAAACAAATGGCCCTAACATGGTTTTTGAAGGTTGTTGCATAATATTACTATACAACCTTTGGATGAAATCACTACCCGTTATTGTCGTGTAAACTAAAAACATATAAGGATAGTCTTATAGTACGTATTTATCCCAAAATATGAACTAACAAACTTCAAAATGGTTCAAAACTTCAATTGAAGTATATCTATCAAGCATTATCACATGAACATCATGAGAATATATAATCCTTAATATCTTGTTTTAGGGTTTCAAGTTATCGTTAATACAAGTGGTGACCACATGTCTTGTTTTCATCCCACAATCATAGATTCGAGATAACGTGTTAGGTTTTAGGATTTAAGTATATTTGATACCACAAGTGGTGATCACACGTCTTGCTTTCATCCCACAATCATAGATTTGAGATATTGAGTTAGGTTTTAGGGTTTAAGTATTTTGATATCATAAGTGGTGACTACATATCTTTTTTTCATGCCACAATCATAGAATCAAGATAACAGGTTAGGTGTTAGCAAGTGTTTAATTATTGCAGTTAACGTAAGTCTATGAACATGCAATATGGGTCCAAGCTGGTTAGGCTCAAGATGAGAGTTGATCGCCAGCCTATGTACATGAAATATGACACCACCCACATATATGGTATATGGGAGCCATGGTCTTAGCCTTTACAAATTCAATTTTTTTTTTTTTTTTTTAACGTTATTCATCTAATGATAATAAAGCCATCCAAAAATATTGAAAAAGAAAAAATCCTTCTAAGGCCTAGATCTAAGCATCTTATCAAATAGAGGCCCTATGTTAATTGGGCTAAAAAAATACTTTCTAAGTTGTATTTTCAATTTTTTTTTGTTTTTTTTAATTGTTCATTAGAATGAAAATAGTATATATTTTAAAATTTGGATCAAAATAATGGCCCTAACATGGTTTTTGAAGATTGTTGCATTATATTACTATAGGTATAGGGTATATATATAGGTTACCGATCTAATGCAACCGTTGTATCATAGTATAATGCAACCATACTTCTAGAAACCATGTTTGTGGTATTTGTATGACCCAAAATTTTACACACACACTTTCTTCATCTCAATAATCAATCCCAAAAAAAAAAGGTTTGATTTGAACTATAGATGTGGACAAAATGGGACCCCTCCAACAATAAATCTAGACCATTCATTTGGTGAATTCCAATATCTTAAGCCTTTACAAACACAAAATCATTTCTTTATTTTTTAACATTGCTCATCTAATGATAATTAAGCTAACTAAAAAATTTGGAAATGAAAAAATCTTTCGGTGGCCTCGATCTAAGCATCTTATTAAAATGGATGGGACTAAAAAAAAGTTACAAGATGCATATATTCCACTACTTGCAATCTAATTTTTTCCTTGTGTCCATACGAATTGATTTCGAGATTATCAATTTGAGGATAATTGGCCAAAACAAAAACAAAAACAAAAAAACCTAATCTAGACTCTCAATTCTCAATGCCCACACCCATATCTATTTTAGTTTACTGAAGTTTACTATCTCGTGCCTTTTACCTGTCGTAGTACACATCTCTTTATTTTTTCTCTCGCCATTTCCCCTAATAGTACACACTGCTTCACTGAATTTCTTGTTACCACATCTCATTTCATGGACGTACGTAATGCAATAATGCAAAATCAAATGTATTTTCAACTAATTTTATATCCATTTTCTAAGAGTAATGTATACACTTTCATCTAAATCTAATGATTGACATTTATGTACTTGCGTCTTGTCAGTGCCACCTGGAATACATTAAGACAATCAAATTATTGTTCTAGCTTACAATGCCTTTGGTTGAGAAAGTATAAAGTGTTTACATATATCTGCAGGGCCATTTTAGGTATGTTACAAAATTGTTTACAAGAAATGTAATCAATCAAATGTTATCATTTCGATGAACATTTAATTCACCTTGCATTTATTGCACAATTTTTTTGAAAATGAGAGTACAGATTTTTTTAAGACCAAATGTCACATTGCATATGTACATGCATCCTATCAGCGCCACATGGAATACATTTAGAATTTCAAACTGCATAATCGCTTACAATGCCTTTGGGTGGGCAACTATAAAACGATGCCAATATACATATAACCTGCACTATTTTAGGCATGTTCATAATTTTTTTATAGCCAATAAATTGTAATCAAGTGTTATCATGTCGTTGAATACCATACATTTAATGCACAATTTTTTGATAAAGAGAGTATAGAATTTTTTAAGACTAAATATCACATTACATATGTACTTGCATCCTGTCAGCGCCTCGTGGAATACATTCAGAAATTCAAATTGTTGTTTCAGCACAATGACATACAATACCTTTGGGTGGGCAAATATAAAATGATGTGAATTTATATATAACCTGTAGGGCTATTTTAGGCATGTTAAAAAAGAAAAATTATAACCAATGAATTGTAATCAAGTGTTATCATTTCATTAAATACTTGACATTTAATGCATAATTTTTTGATAAGGAGAGTACAAATTTTTTTTAATACCAAATGTCACAAACATGTACTTACGTCATGTCAGCACCACGTGGAATACATTTAGAAATTCAAACTATTGTTCCAGTGCAATGTTCTACAATGCCTTTGGGTGGGCTAATATAAAATGATGCAAATTTACATATAACTTGCAGGGCAATTTTAGGCATGTTACAACATTTTTTTTATAACCAATGAATTGTAATCAACTGCTATCATTTCGATGAATATTTCATTTACCTGACATTTTATACACAATTTCTTGGTAAGGAGAATATATATTTTTTAAAGACCAAACATCACATTACAATCACTGCACCACCTATAGGTAATGTGTGATATATAGAGTCACACAACTATTCAATGCCATGTCGCCGCAACAAAGTACACCACCTTGGCCCATCTCTCACTCTCTCTATATATATCTCCACTCTCTCACTCTCTCTCTATATATTTCTCCACAATTGAAAATTAGAGATCTTGGCAGCTTCCAAATATTGCCATTTTTTAACTTGCATCATGTCATGCGCCACCTAGTATGCATTACGACTGAGGATAAATTTTTTTGTTTGGGCACAATTGGTTTGAGCAAAAAACAAAACGAATGCATCGTATTGGATCATGCTTGTGAGACCGGGATGCCACTATGCAGAGCCATAAGTTAGATAGTTAATGCATACAAAAAATTGTGACCACCCAGGGATAATTTTTTTCCTTGAATATTCGAAACATAATAAATTTTTTTGTACTTAAGACATGTAATCATTATCACGAATAACCTTTATATAATATTGTCATGCTGTCCATTTGACACATCTAATGTAATTATAGTGTAAGTTATTGCATCTTTCACTCATGTAATGTAAATATAATACATGTCATCGCATTTAATTTACAAGAGTTAATATTATTGCAAATTTTGATTTATATAACATTGTCTTGTTATCTTATTAACTCATTAGTATTTTATGCATATTAATGCATTTTTATTATTAAAATATTATATTCCCTCTATCTTGCATAGTAGTAAAAATAAAATAATTTTGTGATCCCCGAAGGAGTACAATGCTCTTTAGAATGTACAAGAGAAACCTATATATGAGAAAATACAAAAATACGTTGTTCTTTAATTATATATGAAATGAAAAAAAAATTAATAATTAGTGTTTGAGCTATATAATATAGTCTTGCGGTTCTATACTTTTTCTTATCCTTAAGAACTTGTAAAGGTGCCAATGTATTTTGAGAGATTGCAGGCATCAGCATTTAATGTATTTTTGGAAACATGGACCAATCATTTAATGCTAGCAGAGTGTATTAATTTTAGGATGGATATTTATGGAAAATATGGACTCATGATCATTTAATGTTGGCATTTCATATTTTTTGGGAAATATATTAATGGAAATTTGGATAAGCATGAGTTTGAATTCCTAAAGAAAAACAAGTTTGTGCGCCTGAATGAGCACAATGGACTTTAAAATTTACAATGGAAAACCAAGTTTTTTTGTCGATATATAAAAATAATAATAATATTTTGTTGCTTACTTAGATCTGAGGTGAAATATAAAATTAATAAAAAAAGGTTCCACTGAATACATTTTTATATAACATGATCTTGCAGTTCTTCAACAATATTTCCAACAATATTTTTTGTCTTCTCTGCATTTAATATGCTGGCGTGTGTTATGTTCTGGATCTATAATCATTCTCTTTTTGAAATTTTCAATTTATTCATTAAAAAATTCTATTGATAAGTTTCAATCTTGAGCATTTAACGAATGACCCGGTTTCTATGTAGCCAACCTCACATATGTAGAAATGCGGGTTTATAAATAAATATATTTTTGAGATGGATTTTTTGACTTCATTTTTAAGGAGATGTAATCTCTATCATGGAGACCATGAACATAAAAAAATAAGTAAATTTTAAATACTACAATTAATAATTTTAGTAATAAAACATTTGGACCGTTAGCTTCCATTGTTTTTAGATAGAACACCTACTTGCATCCATCTGTAAGATGGATGATTTATACTTTTTGGACCACATATGTAGTTATGCAGTCCAACTCGCATGAGTCAATTTTCCTTTTTGGACAGCATGTGTAGTTTTTTTTTTTCCTTTTTGGGAAAAAATATTCATTAAATCTACTTTATTTCTAATATGTGATTGTGAAATCTACATGGGCTAATTTTATTCTACTCCCTATAATTATTTTGTTAATAGGTGAATATCGTGACTATTTTCTAGAGAAATAATATAGTCATCATCGCAATTGTAGCATTCAAATCTCAATGATCTTTCTTCTCTATTATTAAAATATTATATTCCCTTTATGAAATATGTCTTGCATAGTTGGCACAGTCGTAAGAACAAAATAATTTTGTGATTCATAAAAGAGTACAATGCTCTTTAGCATATACAATGGAAAAGCTATAGATTTGTCATAACCTCGCCGCCTACCATACTCGCCGAGCCCGCCAGAGGATAATAGGGTGTGGGATCGCTACCATAAGTAGCGAATGCTACTCAGGTGGGAGTGTGCTCAATGTTTTGAAAAGAAGGAATCAAAGCCTATCTGTAAATACACATTAAATTTAAACACCTAAAGCTTTTATTACGTTACAGGTGTGAGCGTTAGTTTACGCTTTAAACACCTAAAGCCCACCTCCTTTAGTGGACGTGGCAAGAGCAAGGAAACACAAAGCTTTTAAAACAAAAGCTTTTAAAAGTAACGATGGTCCCTAAGGACCATCATGTTCAAACGAATTGTCATGTATTAATAGTTTTTTTTTTTTTTGAAAGTTTAGGATTGTTATACAAAAGAAAACAAAACACAAAGCACGTAACCACAAAAAGCTGGACAAACAAATCCTATAAGAGCTCCAAAATATTACAACATATTCCAAGGCACAAAAGGCCCAACAACAATACATAGTTCTAAAACAAAGTGAACTATATGGCCAAACTGCCATCTAATACATACAATTGAAAAGAATCTTCCACAGGAAGGGAGTACGGGGCTCCAACTGTGATCACTAGAACGCCCTTCCAAAACCCGTTGGCTATCAATCTACATAGAGGAAAGTTAAAAGAGTGAGTTGTAAAGTCTAGTAAACAGATCAACGTGTCATGCTTTCCTATTTATGAACATTATCTCGTAATAATAGAGTAACGTAAATCTTACAAACATGCAGCCATGTGCCCAAATCATATTTTGCAATGTGTCATGCGTGATTCATTTCATGGTGGAGCAATAACAAATCACATATCATATCATTCAAGCATGAGCATCAATATAGATCAACAAAATCAGGCACGTGTATATCAAGCATAAACAAAATCAAGGGATCCTAATATCACCTACTCTCGAAGTAGAAGCCTTATCTATTAGGCCAATCAAATTCGGATACTTAGAACTTCTACCATCACTTAGGAGGGAAAAGATTGGGTTCAAACTCAAGGGATAAGGCTTGGTGAGGTTTCAAAGGTTCAAGGGAGGAGAAGGAGAACGTTGGTGGAAGAGGGCAGTGAGGAGAGAGAGAGAGAGACAATCAATGTGATGGGTGAGAAGAGGGTATAAATAAGCATGGATGGTGGCAGTATGCAATTGCCACATGGCACACCAGTGGGCATGCATGAGGAGAGTGAGGGAGCAAGCATGGGAGACATAATGATGGGATGGAAGCATGCATGTGCCACATGAAACTCATGCATGGAGAGAGAAAACAAGCATGATAGAGAAGAATCACCTTTAGACCACCATACACAATTACCCATGCCCAGCGGCGTGCTCATCCATCCGCGCTTAACGACATAATATCCATCCATCCATCCCATCGCCTCGCCGGTGTACTACAATTACCCTGGAAAAGTCCCAGTCCTTACAAGATTATTTTTTAAATGGTAAAATATAAAAATACATTGTTCTTTAATTATTTATGAATTGAAAATAACTTAATAATAAGAATTTGATTGAAGACTTTGTTATATAACATGGTATTGCGGTTCCACATTTTTCTTATCCTTAAGAGCATTTAAAGGTGGCCTGTATTTTGGGAGATTGCACTCATCAACATTTAATGTATTTTGGGAAATATGAACACATGATCATTTAATTTTGGCGGCGTGTATTAATTTAAGTAATTTGGGAAAATATATATTTTGGGAAATAAGGACTCATGATCATTTAGTGTAGGCTTTTTGTATTTTAGGGAGATATATATATTTTTGGAAAGAAGGATATGCATGATTTTGAATTCCTCACATGTTAAGGAAAGACAAATTTGTGTGCCCGAATGAGCACAATGCTCTTTAAAATTTACAAGGAAAAACCAAGTTTTTTGTCAATATATAAAAATAATAATAATATTTTATTGCATAATTAGATATGAAGCGAAATATAAAATTAATAAAGAAGGTTTTATTGAACACCTTTTTATATAATATGGTCTTGCCTTTCTTCAACAATATTTGTTAACCTATATTTGATATTTGGTCTTAGCCACATTTAATGCTGGAGTGTGTTAGATATGTAATCATTCTCTTTTGAAAATTTCAATTTATTTATTAAAATATTTTATCATGCGATTTGATAAGTTTCAATCTTTCACATTTAGCGAATGACCCGGTTTCTATGGGGCCTAGCCCACATATGTAGAAATGCAGGCCTATAAATAAATTTATTTCACTAATAGATGAATGGAGTCACTATTTTTTAAAAAAATATTATAGTCATCACTGCAACTATAGCATTCAAATCTCAATGATCATTTTTTTTCAATATTTTCTTTTCCTTTTAGTACATATGAACGCCACACAAATCAACCATGGCCTAAATTACCATAACGAAAGAAAAAAATTTAATTTCACCTGTTAGTCTCTATTTTCATGTACAAATTTGGACTCAGCATATATTTTTGTCCAACTAATGCCGCGGATGATTTTTGTACCATCTTAAACTTAATATATTCATAGAATTTCTTAAAAAAAAGTTTTATTAAGAGAGAGAGTCTTTTGATGGGCACACACCGTACACGTTGATAGAGAATGCTGGTGTTGCAAGATGCATGAAGGTGCACTAAGATTCAAGAAAATGATTGTGGTTTGTGTCAGAGTACAGGTGATGCTATCGATAAACCACTTTTATCTATGTTCAGTTCAAGGAACATTCCCCCTCCACATCGCAACTCTCCCTCAAATTTTAATCTTACAAATAACATTCCCATCCACATCACAACTCTCCTCTATTTTTACTCTCTCGTACCCTTTATCCCTCTATTTTTATCTTATAAAGAACAATCTCGTCCACATCACAACTCACCCTTTATTTTTACTCTCTTCTACCCTTTATTCCTATATCCAGCAACCTAGTAATAAAACCTCCCTGGTATGCCCTTATCTCTCTCCTACCTCTTTCTCTCTCTCTCTCACCCCTCTCTCTCTCTTTGAGCCCTAATGTTGCTCTCTTTAAGTACTTGAAGACATTTTTCAGGACCTTGAGTCCCCGATGTTGAGTAAAGAGGAAGTCGGTCAATAAAGCATTGACATACAATAGAATTCTCGACAATCTTAGAATTACCCCAGAAAGGGTATAAATCTTCTTAAGCACTTCAAAAGGCCACCTGCCAAGTTTTGTCAATTTCAGACATATCTAAGGCAATGCAAACAAAGAAACAATTTCGGAAAAATCAGTCTCTCGTGCCCTAAAACGGACCCCATAATTAGAACTATATTTTTGGTGCATCAAATTGTTGTGGGACCACCTCCATTGGATCCAACACAGACGAAAAACCCTATGGGTCAAGTTTCAGCTTAATCAAGCACTCCAAGACAAAGTTATGGGCAAAATACCAAAAAGGGGTAGGCTGTATACTATTCCCAGACGCCCTCTCTACACCAAATCACCATTAAAGGTGTCTGTTTTTGTAGCCTCAGGCAGTGACTTTCAGAATCCATATCTTATTCATCTCGAGTCGGAGAGTGCTCAAATTTTGTGAGCGTGTTCATCTCATTAAGATGATCGTTTTGATATATGGCACTCCTCGTGACGATGTCGGAGTAGGGAGAAAAGCTAGAGAGAACTTGTTGATCTGTGAAAAAAGTTGTAGGCAAATCAGCAGCGACATGCCTCGCTCAAGCTGCGAAATCATGGCACTCGCGCATTAGATTGATATGAGATCAATTCCATCGTGTGCGTAAGCTTTAGGGCTATCTTTGGTCCGAACCCCATACATGATGAATGGTCGGATTTCGCACCAACAAAGTGAATAAAAATTCTGGCCAAAATTCAAAAGTCGCGAAATCTTCGTCTGGGTACGAAATCGAGCTACGTTTGATGCTACGTGACCGTGATCGCATGCTTAGTGTGATTCAGAGAATAAATCATGAAAAACATTAAGGAACAAACACACTATTGATCAGAAGTCTTCAAGATTCATCTAAATTTCAAGTGCATAATCGTGGCTTAAAAACACGATCTGCAATTCGAAATTGGTATCAAATCGATCGCCACGTCGAGCCAACAAAAAAAAAATCATCTTTCAGACAAATGGCCATCAAAGCAACCCTAGATCAGCCACGAAAGATCAGGCAAGTTCTAGGGCAGCAGCAGGGACTGTTTTGGAATTCTATCTATTGTTAGGCAGGAGCAAAAAGTCATTTTGTAACCAATTTTAGAATTTCTTTGAATTCAAATAAATTGTAATTATCATCAATTTAAGTAGTTTTTACGCATCCACCCATGTTTGGGCCCAATTCTATAAATACATGTTAAACACAATTGTTATAGGACCCTCGATTTTTCAATATTCATCAATAAAATTTGAGAGTTTTCTTGTTCAAATTGTGGGCATGTCTTGGAAAGAGAGAGAGAGAGGAGAGAGAAGAAAAGGTCTGATACCTTTTGGCGAAGGTAATTTTCTCTCTCCTCTCTCATTATCTCTCCTCCTCTCATCTCTCTTGTCCTCTCATCTATCTCTCTCCTCTCATCTCTCATCTCTCTCTCTCCTCTCATCTATATCTTTCTTTCCTATTTCGTCTCTGATCTTCTTTATTCACTTTCCTTGTTTTTCTTTAACTTTCCTTCTCTTTCTTCTCTTTCTTCTCTTTCCTACTCTCTCTGTTCTCTCTCATTCCTCCCTGTTCATGCATGGCAGAATCTATCGCCTGACATGATGTCCTCTTGCTTCAGGGACACGAATAATGAGCTGGGCCTTAACCTGAGTGGCGGGCCGAGCCTCTGTTAAAGTTTCCATATCTTCCCTTCTGTCATGGGTGGTGGATGCTCGTCATTGTCCATGTTTTCTCTCGTTTTTTAAGCCTCTGCCGTGGGCGGTAGAGGTTCATCGCCGCTCATGTTTCATCTCCCCTCTCATTCCCCTATCATGGACTGCGGATGCACATCGTCGTCCATGTTCTCTCTCTTGTCTTCCTCTTTGTCATGGATGGCGGAAGCTCATCACCGTGCATGTTTTCTCTCTCTTCTTGATTATGTTTCATAAACGACAGAAGCTCATCGCCATCCATGTTTTCTCTCTCTTCTTAAACATGCATCATGGACGGCGGAAGCTGTCATGACCCCGCTCACTGATCCCCACCGTCCCATAATAGAGGGGGTCAGGGAACAGGGTTGTGACAGTTATGGTATCAGAGAGCGAGATCACGAACACAAAGGTCGCGTACGTCACTTAGGTGGGAGTGGCATCAACACGTACTAAAAGTACATAATCAAAACAAACCATGAAAGAAGATAAAACTCATATATCAAGCGACAGAAAACATAATAAATTTAAACCATTAACTTCATTCATCTCCAAAAAGCCCTTTACAATAAGGTTCGAGGCTTACAAGACTTACATTCATCTCAAAAATATTACATCAAAAAGAACAACATGTGGCAATTCCACCAGACACCTGCAAAGTCAAGAAGAGAGTCCCGAACCGACTTGAACTCCAAACACCCTCTATTGTCGGTCCGCCACTCACCACACAAAATCAGGTACTAATGCTCTACACAGATGAAGTAAGCGGAGTGAGCAATAAACTCAGTAAGTAAATCACTGCCCTTACTTCCGGACTATCAGTAAGTACATAATTACATGTCCATGATTTGTCAGAATTCACATTTGTTTCACAGAATGTGGTCACACGTCAGAGTATATATAAGTGTTGTACAAATACATTCAGATGTTCATTCAAAATACCGAATTCGAATAAGCAGAACAAAAACAAGTTACTCCTGAAGTATAAGCCCTATTCATTAAGCCAAGCCCATCTCAATACTTAGAACTTCTACCATCACTTAGGAGGGAAGACAATGACAAGCGAACATCACTTTGTAATGTCTTCACATACACACACACAGTCCCCATCATCCTTTAGGGTTTTCGATAGGCTGAGGCCTTGCAAGACACTGCCCTCTTACTCTCTCACCACTAGAGGATGTTACACTGCCAAAAGGGTCTCGATGGATAGTGCCCAAAAATCTTCGGGGGTGCGACCCTCCCAAGTATAATTGCTATTCTTTGAAACTAACCTGACCATTGGGACGTCGGGGGTCAGGGAGCGAGGTAGTGACAGAAGCTCATCGCCGTCCATGTCTTCTCTCTCTTCTCCCTCATCGCCATCCATGTCTTCTCTCTCTTCTCACTCCCTTGTCATCGACAGCGGAAACTCATCGCTGTCAATGTCTTATCTCTCTTCTCACTCCTCTATCATGGAGGACAGAAGCTCATTGTCGTCCATATCTTCTCTCTCTTCTCTCATTCCCCTCTCATGGACGGCGGAAGCTCGTTGCTACCCATGTATTCTCTCTTCTTATTGCTCTGTCATGGACGGTGGAAGCTCATCGACGTCGATATTTTCTCTCTCCTCTTATTTCTCTGTCATGAACAGTAGAAGCTCATCGCTGTTCATATTTTCTCTCTCTTCTTATTTCTGTCATGAATGGTGGGAGCTCATTGCCGCCCATGTCTGCTCTCTCTTCTTACCCTCTTGCCATTGACGACGGAAGCTAATCGTTGTCCATGTTCTTTCCTATCTTTTCTTTCATCAAAGTCCATGTTCATTCCTATCTTCTCTTTCATCGCCGTCCATGATCCTCTGCTCTCTTCTCTCTCTCTTTCTTCTTCATTCTTTTCTTTCTCTTTCCTCTCCTTCTTATTTTCTCTCTCATTGCTCATCTCATCTTCTTCTCACATGCACGACATTCTTCCTTCTCTTTCTCTCGTTTGACCAAGAGAGGCTGGGATAAATATTGTCATGATAGTCTTTTCATCTAGCAATATTGTCGCTGAGTCGTTCTTAGTTACCGTGCCCGCCTTACTGTCACGATAGGCTAACCATTTCGCCAGGCCATCCAATGATCATTCTGGCGTCTGATAGTATTTTTGTTGTACCGGTCTAGTTATCGTACCCGTCTTGCTACCATGCCGGGTCTATCACTTGGTGTTCTAGCTGATGTGTTAGCCTCGCCACCTAGTCAAAATTACTCTGATCTACCCCTTTCTTCTTCTTTAACTTATCCTCTTACCATTTCTTCTTTTGGATGTGCACACTAGCGTACATTCACTCAAAGACAAGGTGGGGTCTCTTTCGGCCCACTTGTCTTGTAAACTTAACCATCTGTGTGTGATTGCAGAAACAAGAGAATAAATGGCAAGGGAGGCGATTCCGAACCAGTTCTACGACTGAGGGGCTTTCTTCGTGATTTAGGAGGGCGCCCATGCGAGCTAGCCTGAGTAAGTCTCGAACCCACCTTAAATTCCTCTCTCATCGGTTGGTTTATTTGCCCTTGCTCTTGAACGAGATTTCCGAGAGAGTGATCTCAAAGTCCCGGGTTTCCCTAAAACACGAGACGCATGTCGCCCGATCATCCAGATCCGGAGGGCGAGATCAAGGCTCGTAACCACTAAGCCCCTCTGATTTTTCTCCTATTCTATTTCCACACCATTTGAGCCTAACACATAACACATCAACTATGATATTTAAAGCATTTTGCAACCTTGCCAATCCTTTCCATAGCCACACCCAATTCATCCTCACTCAAGATTTAAAGCCTTTTGCAACCTTGTAATGTGTATTTTTCTGAAATCTCTTCTTCTTCTTCTTCATTTTTATTTAAAGCCTTTTGCAACCTTGTAATGTATATTTTTCTGAAATCCCATCTCTATTTTTTTTTTTTGATATCTTGTACTTTTTCCTTTATATTTTCTTTGCATTCTTTCAATATTTTTGTTTTTTTGGTTATTTTTCCTTGTGCAAGGTTGATGCTTTGTTTTTGTTTCTTTTCATAACTCAAAACTTCAAATCTTAGTTATTTACACAGTTAGCTATTATACAGGTGGCATGTGTCTTCTTGCTTATGTTGGTTACCAAACGTGAGTAGATGTGGCTAGTGAAACTTTTCTTAGTTTGGTTTGATTTAACCCAGTATATTTTCATTATTTGTTGCAGATGTAGACGGGTCACATAGCCCTTATGAAATGAGTTATCTTCAGAAATCTACATAGTGGTGCTTGCCATATCCAAATTGTATCATTACATTGTTAAAAGAGATGTTTCAGCCTTCTATTTCTATAGCCATCGAAGAACTGCGGTAGTCTGGACTCTGGAGCCCATAGCCTTTTTTAACTGAATTCTCATTCCAAGTGCCATATATCTAACAACAAGATTTCCATTTGACCTTTAACATGTTTTACCTTTCCAATATCTTTTTGAAAGATATGATTTCAAGCTAAGAGCATATAGAGGTTGTGAGATTAGGTGAGTCAGGCTGAATTAGGATATTGTCTCCTAGTTTAGCTACACCTTTCACCAAAAATATCTGTCATGTGGAGTGTATAAATTTTCACCAAAGTTCCCTTTCGGGCCCAAAACCCACAGTTTAGGGGTCGAACCAGCTGTGTTTTTGTCTAACCGGCCGATTTTGTTGCTAACCGGATCGGCATGAATTGAAATGGCGGTTCGACTCCTAACCGGTGGTTCGATTCCTAACTGTCGTATCGGTTGTGATTTGAAAAGGCAGATTTTCATGCTTTTTTAAATTTCCACCATTTCAACTATATCGTCCTCAATAGCCAATGGTTTTTTATGAACTTTGACGGTTTTTAATCCTAATCTAATCATCTACCAAATTTTGGGTCTAAAAGCTGGTGCTCGATCACCTTGTGTTCGATCCAAAAAAACCAAATTTTCATCAATTATTTGGTCATTGTTTATCAAATTGATTTGTGTATTTTGATAATCAAGACTTCATTTGTCACATAAAATAGGTATGGTTATTTATTATTGAGTACATATTTCTATATGAATTTTTTTCTTGCTCAATATCACATATATGAATTTTCCAGGATTTTTTCCATTGAATAAAAATACCAAATAATTTTTATTTTTTGATTTTCTGTGTATTTGGAAGGCAGGCTTGTGCATTGATTTGTTTGATTATCCGAACATTGAGGGTCATTTCTTGCTTAAAATGTTGCTTAATTTTAGAAGTATATGAGAAATCAATTTCTCAAAAAATTATTTTGTTTAATAAAAATATTATTTTTTATGAATATGGTAAGTGTTTTTTCTCAAGCCCATTGCGCCAAAAAAAAAATTATCCTCAGTCATAATGCAAATTAGGTGGCGCGGCGCTTGACAGAATGCAAGTTAAAAAATATATTTTGAACTTGCCAAGATCTCTAATTTTCAATTGTGGAGAACCAAAAAAACATAAATTTTATCGGGCTTGTGTGTTGGTCGTTTCGCTCAATTTTAGAAGTTTCTGAGAAATCAAATTTTCAAAAAAAAATATTTTGCTTAATAAAATTATCATTTTTTATGAATATGGAGAATATTTTTCTATTTTTCTTAATAAAATAATATTTTTTGAGAAAATTAGTTTTTTGATAATAAATATGTTATTTTCATTAATATGACAAAACCTATATGTATTGGCCTCTCTCTCTTGTGACATCTTGTTTTTTACATATGGATGTTTAAATGGACATGTAAAAGTTAGCGGACCGATTTCTTTTCCATTGTTTCTAATTGTGATTAGCAGTATCTTGACTATCCATGCTTATATATTTTAGTAGTAAGTATAGACTAATGTAATTTTTCTGCAATACCTGAATATTTAGATTGCGTATTTACACTGAGGTAATACATTTGTGGTAAGGTAGGAATTTTTAGGTGGACATGTAAAAGTTGGTGGATTAATTTCTTTTTCATTGGTTCTAATTGTGATTAGCAGTATTTTGAAGTGTTGTAAAACATGAAATTGGAATGTGTAAACATATATGTGTGCTTATAGTTTTTAGTAATAAGTATAGACTAATGTAATGTGTATGCAACTCCTAAATATCTAGAGTGCCTATTTACACTGGGGTATTTCATTTGTGGTAAGGTATGAATTTTTAAATGGACATGTAAAAGTCGGTGGATCAATTTCTTTTCCATTGTTTCTAATTATGATTAGCAGTATCTTGAAGTGTTGTAATGAATATCTTGTGTGTGTATTTACACTAGGGTATTTCATTTGTGGTAAGGTATGGATTTTTAAATGGATATGTAAAAGTTGGTGGATCAATTTCTTATCCATTGTTTCTATTTCTTGAAGTATTGTAAAACTTGAAAGTGGAGTGGGTAAATATATGTATGCATATATATTTTTGTAGTAAGCATAGACTAATGTAATGTTTCTACAACACCTGAATATCTTGTGTGCGTATTTACAATTTTACATTGGGGTAATACATTTGTGGTAATGTGTTGTAAACTTATTATCATATTTCATTCTAGGAAAAAAAAAGATACATGCGACCTGCTTAGCTAACTTGGTCTGTGTCGTCTTGCTTGAAGGATATGGTTGCTCAAAGGGTTACAATATGGGATCCTCAGCAGCACGAAATTTTTCTTCAAGATGCTCAGCCTCTCCAGGAATTGCCTCCTGGAAGTTTGAAGAAGACCTTATCTAAATGGGAAATGCAGGTTAACTGGGGCCATCTATCTATGAAGATACCGTCCCAAGCTCGAGGTCTTGTGTTGGCCTCCTCCCTTGGCATCCCTCCCATATTGGTGACTGAATCCTCTTCCAAAGAAGAATACCTCTCTCCTAGGTCTCGTAACTGGTCCCAAAAGCCATATAGGAGGATGGAGGTCATGGAAAAGAAGGATAAAATGCTTAAATCCATGAAAGTAGAATATACATGGGAGATTGTTGTGGTGCAGGAAGATATTCCAGTCATAGACTTGAACTGGAACCAGGCGCCCAAAAGGAGGCCTTGAAGGAGAGAGGTCCAAAGATTACTTGCGGAATTCCCGTATGACCCTCTATCTGCTGGCCCCTCTGGGGTCACCAAGGGTGGGAAAGAATTCCACATGTACTGATAATCGCTCCTGGAACATTCTAGGAAGAAGAGTACTTTGATATAATTATTGGGGACGTCCAAGCCCCACATCTTGCTTTTCTAGAATCTCACTTGTCTGCCCTTGATGTGTGGAGTTATTGTTCCTTCTTTTGGTTCCTGGTGGTTTGCGGTGCGGTGGCCTTTCAAGCCCTCTATGATTTTATTTGACAATTTCAAATCGTTCCATGCATGAACTTCGCATTGTGGGGACCATTTTATATTGGTCCAAAAATTCTGCATTGAATTTTATGTGCATATATATTTAATTTGGATGATTAGTATCAAAACGTTTTTTTTATATATATGTTTAGTCCAAACATTTTGCACATAACATTTTGATACATAAATGTTTCCTAGTTTGAATTTTTCACCTTATTTCAATTCTTATGAATCTTTATTACTAGGTTCAATCTCTCTCTCTCTCTCTCTCTCTCTCTATATATATATATATATATATATATATATATATATATATATATATATATGCCTTGGAGATTATATTTGTTGAGGTGATCTGTTGATTGATACTACTTCATTTTGTTGACACAGTGAGTTGCTTGTGCTTTTGTGTTTGTTTTTTTTTTTTTGCAAATTATTTTTAACGAGTAATGATCCTATGAGGCCCTCTCCTACCCAAGTGTATGAGACCTCATGACTGTAGGATCCACATCTACATCTCGAAAAAATGGGATGGCAGTAACCACCCAGTTAACCCATAGAGATAAGCTTTCTCTTGAAGGAGGCACATAAATTTTTTACCGGATAGTAGCCCACCTTCTCTCTTGCTAAATGCTATCCTTTCTAAACCTCTACTTTCCATCATTGTCTTTGGTTTTCTATCTACATCCCCTCGAATCTCTCGCTCTCTCTATCTATCGACATATTCCCTTCTTAAAACCCCACCAAAACAAAAAACTATCAGTTTTAGAGAGAGAAAATCTGACAAAGACAACACCGACAGTGTTCCATGGTCCAAAATCTTGACGAGGAGCAAGAGAACGAGGTACGCCTTCTAAAATCAAAAGAAAATCCCAAAACTTCAATGAAGCTACATTTCCAGTTATCCACCATTCTCAATCGCTCAAGTGCAATCAATGTTGGAATCATGTTCATTCCTGCAATTCTAAAGGTCTAGGTGTTAGTCCTGCAATTTTCTTGGTGATTTTTGTTGCAATTTTGACTTATTTTTCAGAGCAATTTATGCTGAAATTTATGAGTGCAGTATTTCTACTTGTAATGGATTAATGGAGACTAATTTGAAAAGATTGGGTCAGTTCTTTTATCAAATTGTGTGATAATCAATAATTTGGGGTTTGGATGGTCTATATGATCATCGTGGGTACTTGGTTTTTGTAAGTGTGCTGGTCAAATATAGGGAGCCTCTCTCTCTAGCTGCTACCTCTCTCCCCCATTCTCTCTCTAAGAGTGAGTCCATGAGAACTTCAATTTCTTCTCAAACTTTTGACATACCCAAATGATTTTACAGCTGACACCATTTGGATCTCTCTCATCATCATATTCTACTTACTATTTGTGCTGCTCTTCCGATTTACGTTTGGTCTCATAATGTTAGACAAGTTGATACCATTTGGATCTCTTTTAAGCTGACGTCATTTGGATCTCTCCCTCTCTGTCATCATCTGCTTACCATTTGTACAAGTCCTATGTTGTTTTACATCTAGTCTCATATTGCCTGTCTAAAATCCATTATGAAATTCAACTCTCTCTCTAAAACCTTATACTGTACAGGTAAGGTGCACCCATAAAACCCACTAGTGAAGGTTCTTCTTATGTTAAAAAACTCTCAAATCGATCATCTGGACCTTGAGATATATAGACATGAAAAAAGAAGAGATTGAGCAGTCCTAAAAATAGTTTATCTTCTGACGCATTATCTGGACCGTCCATGTCACACCCCAAGAAATTTCAATACAGATATTCTTGAGATGTGACAGTCCAAAACATATATACATCTCTTGATAGGACAAATTTACAGTGGCGAGGTCTTACAAAGTAAATAAAGAAAGCTAGCACAACAACAATATCTTCCAAGGTTGATCTTGACTAGCACTAAAAATGAATCCGCAGTTATCTTTTAAAAATGTTTACCATAGTTTGGCTACTCAGTAAGTGGTCATCATAATCTTAAAAATAATCATGGTTGAAAGATATCAATATTTTACAAAATGAGATCTAATAACAGAAATGCATCAATAGTTTCACTTTCAATAAATGCATCAACAGTTTCACTTTCAATAAATGCATAATTAAGTATAATCCGAATAATTTAAATGCATATAACTCTTTAACGGTAGTGCATAATTCAAAGGATTTCACAAAATACCCCACTGGCGTCCCAAGTAGGTCACCTATATACCCCATCAGCGTTCTGATAGGTCCCCTTAATTCCTATCGGCGTCCCAAATAAGTCCACTTAATCACTGCAGGTCCACTTAGACCTCATCGCGTACCGGATGAATCCACTTAATCCCTACCGGTGTCCCTGATAGGTCCACTTACACCTCACCGACGAACCGGATGAGTCCACTTGCATACTTAAATTATTTCTAAATCTCTTTAAACATTCTAAAGCAGCAAATATCATATACTCAACATATCACTGAAATCATTAATATGAATTTCACTGACACCATTAATAACAGTCACTTTCAATAACATTTCAACCAATCAAATATTTTGGGCTCAAATTTAGAAAGGTAGCAGTTCGTAAAGACATTCTAGCATAATTGCCAATCTAATATGTATAGAAAAACTCTTATAGAAATTCAAAAATACAGAATTATTACAATTTATGGGATGTTAATTTGCAAATAAACATTTCACAACAATGTTATAATCAAATGCAAAAATATCAATTTTCAGATAGTAAGGCAGTCATTTACACATGAAATTTACAATGTCTAAATATTTAAAAATAGTAGAAAGAAATCTCACAATTTTACTAAAAGCAGAAATATCACATCTATTTCTAATAATTTGATTCTATCTAAAATTTTCTAACAATAGACAAGAAAAATAAATAAATTTATTTTTCTAAGAATTTACAGCATTTAAAATTTCTAACATAGATAAAATATCACAATTTTTATTAAAAAGATTATTTTTCAAGATAATGAGGTCGTGTGCGCATAAAATTTATCACGCCTAAAATTCATGATAATAAGCAGAAATAATTATTTCATTTTATTTTTAAAAATAATGGATTCTTTTTTGAGACAATGAGGTCGCTTACACGCAAAACTTATAAAATAAAGATCCTGGACAGAAATATCACTATTTATTAAAAACAGACTATTTTTCAAGAAGACGATGTCACTTACGCACAAATATTTGAGAGGGAGCTTCTGATAAAATTCGGCTAGAGAAAGGAGTTCACTGTGTTTCGACTAGAGAGAAAAATCTTATAAGTTTTCTAAGGTAGGAGTCCTCACCTCTCTGAATTTAAATTCTACTAATATATTATTTTATTCTTTTATTACGTTACAGGTGTGAGCGTTAGCTTACGCTTTAAACGCCTAAAGCCCACGTCCTTTAGTGGACGTGGCAAAAGCAAGGAAGCAACAAAGCTTTTAAACCAAAAGCTTTTAAAAGTAACGATGGTCCCTAAGGACCATCATGTTCAAACGAATTGTCATGTATTAAAAGTTTCTTCTTTTTCTTTTTTCTTTTTTTTTTTTAAAAAAGAAAAATTTAGAATTATTACAATCCATTTTCAAGATTTTAAAGTATTTATAAATTTGCTCGATCATCACCATTTCTAGAAATTTAACTTTTATAATTGAAGGCAAAACTAGATTTTCGCTTAGTGGCACCGAAACTACATTTTGGCTATAGTTTTGAGGCACAACTTACGTCAATAGTATAAGGTTGACAGCTTATATAAGCCTCACCCCTTTTTTAATGAACTATAAATCTTTATGAGGTTATCCTTGCAAACGGTTCTTACCTTTTAACTTAATCATTTTTTCTTGGCATTTGAGAATATTGCAATATTGGGTACATCCAAGCTGGTACTTAGTCTTCCTATGTCTTGTCTTCTTTACTCTTTATATCTGAGTCGTTCTAGGCTTTGTCTTCTCCACTCTCTATATTTGAGTCTTTCTATCTCCAAGGAAAACCTCTAATTTTTTGTGGGTGCACTAACATATGTACCACAAATTTTTCTGATAGAAAATTCTATTGCTGGACTATTAATCTTTAGGACAATATTTGATGAATCTAGTAACACCCTCAATTGTATGAAGAATTTTGCATCTTGTAGTACATTATCTAGACCGTCCATTTTCAAGATTTTCATAGGTTTATAGATCTACTTGATTTTAACCATTTTTTAAGTTTAAAATTTTATAATTGAAAATGAAAATAGATTTTAGATAATCTTAGAAAAAAATTACACCAAAATTTCATATTATGATCAAATTTAGAGGTGCACCTAAATTGGATTGTTTAAGGTTGTAACTGTATGGAAACCACACCCTATACAAAATTAAGCCTTTTTTTTTCTTGGGATTACTATAGGTACAATTAAATGGCCATTGCAGGTACGAAGCACCGACAACAATGAACAAATAAATAGACATGGAGTTAACGTCTGAGTTCCTAGGGGTCACAACCCTGAATTTCATAAATTGAGAACCTTCGACTTTCGTGATTGGGATCCACTTTCCTCATGAGCGACAGGAGGGGTCATAGCCTTGTTATGATTTAGTTCCTAGAACGTCGGGATTGCGATCTTAAAATTCTGGGAGCAGGGATCTAATTTGTTCAAGAACCACATCTACAATATTACGGAATGCGCTCCATGAGACAATAGAAGTAAGATCTGTGTAGTAGAGGGAGCGAACTCCGTTGTGAATGGGATCGAGATTAGCGGGAGCGAGCTCCGTTGTGAAGGAGAGCGAGATCCATGAAATAGAGGAAGTGAGCTCCATTTTGAATGAGAGCGAGATCCCTGAAGTAGAGGGAGCGAGTTCTCTTGTGAATAGGATCGAGAATCCTAAAAATTGGAGCAATATCCCAAAAATATGGGAACGGGTTCCAACCTAGATCCCAGCTCCGAAACTCCAAAATGAGATTCCGAAACAGGAATGCCACCGGTAACTATGGAATAAACCGGTTGGGAGTCTCTCAAGTCCATCCATATAAGAAATAATGAGATATCATAGATTAGTGAGCTGAGCTAGCCCATAATCCAGCTCCTTAATATATATACATTGTTCTAGGTCCAACATTTGGAATTAGCTAAGCTTTCCTATTGTTGGCGGTAACGTTTTCCGCATTTGGCATCCGCACGGAGATTCACTAAATGTGACACTGAACATAGGAGAGATTCAATATTTGTATGGCTCAGATGGAGTATACGTAGCTCGGGCGTGCATTGAAAGAAAGTAATTTGGGGGATGAAGTCCAGATTTTCATTCCCTTGAAGAAGCAATATAACAAGTTTTGGGCATTCTTCCCATTCGGGTACGAGTTTTATATTGTCTGCCATCAATGAAATTCTCTCTGCATCTTTCCATCTAGAAGCCTCCCGCGCTTTCATTAATCCAACACCAGATAGCACTAAAAACTTAGGTTTATCCCCTGAGCCCGAAGAGGTGATCCAAATAGCCAGTTCACGCATGCATTTTTACGTATTTTTCTCGACCGCTCTCTTGAATCATGCCCAACTCTTTTAAGGCTTTCATTCATTGTATGCCCTCTATTTATGAAGGCTTTTAGTCTTTCTGTATCATCTACTACCCCTTTCCCATACAGTAAATTGTCATGTTGAATTCTCCTTTCAAGGAGTCTTCAGGGAACAAGGCATAATACAAAAAGAAAGACCTAAGATCATCTGTATCTAGATGATCAAAGATAAATCGAGTACTTCTTCCATACCTTTGAGACTTGCAACTGACAACTTCAATTCTCCGAGGGCGTCTTCCCATGATGCCACACTCTTCCTAGTCACCATACCCCGACCAAGAATGATGATCGTTGTCGAGGAATAGACTCCATTCCTCTTCATTTGATACTTCTTTTACTTCGACTGTGTAGTCACATTGCATGATGTTACACATCTTTTTTTTGACTCACCACAATATTCTTACTCCCATCCGCTTGTTTTCCTATTTCTTTGAGATCCAATCTCTGCTACATGTCATCCAAGATTATTAGGTACCTCTTAGTCCTCAGAACATCCAACAACCTCTGTTTTTTATCCTTGTCATCATCATACATTGACAAATTCAAATGCAAACCTTTTCTGATGCTCTCCCGAATAAGTTTAAAATTTGGATGCGAGGAGATTGTGACCATTATCACTACGTCAAAATGAGATTGTGGAATGCAAAATGGTTATTGACATTCTCCATAAGAGTTGTCTTACCAATTCCCCCCATTCCATAGACACGAATCACACTGATCTTCTCATCAGCTATGCACCTGAGAACCTCCTCCAAAGTGCGTTGAGCTGTGGTTTGATGCTTCATATCTGTGGTTTCTAACTCCATTGCATGCTCTGGTGGTGGGCCACTTTCCTGAGTTTGGCTGTTCTCTTGCCGAGTCTATAACGTGACCAACAATTTGTGCACAGCCCGCTTACGCACGTCGGTCGTTGTTCATACTCATCTTTTATTCTCTTTGCTTTTTCTTCAATTTCAAACACTGCTTTTTTCCATTGCTTTATTTCTTCTGTGAGGATCTTTTTAGCACTCAATGCTGCTTCTAAATCCCTCCTTATGTCATCTCTCTTGCACGTTAGCTCATTGATTCGTGTTGTTAGTTTCTCTACATTCCTTTGAGTATTACCAAGTAACGAATCTGCCCACAGATGGGATCACATACACATTAAAGAGAGGCATTCTGAAAGGAAAAATTCCAGCTGGTAACAAGAGAAGAATTCAAGATGGAAGATTGGGAAGCAAAATTTGCAAGGGAAGAGGTTGCAATTTTACAATTGAGAGAAAGAGAGTTTTGATGGAGTCAAGAGAGAGAAAAGCTGGTGGACTGTTTGTTAGCAAGGAGATGAAAATGATTTGTCTGAGCTCTCAAAAGGTGATTACAAACAGAGGCCCCTGCGTTTAGTTATCAAGGGGTGGTGTGGTTTATAACTTTACTTCAAACGACAAAGTAATATAGCTAAAGGGTGCGGTTTGTATAGAGCCGAGGCTCTAAACAATACCTTCAAAAAGTGTCGAGAAATGTGGTTTTAATTCTGGAAATTTTGTTATAGTCTTAAAGCATATTTTTATTTTTAATTATAAAACTTAAAGCTTCAAAAATAGTGTAGATCGAGTAGATCTAAAAAAACTTCAAAATTTTCAAAATTGCCGATCTATAAATGCGTTACAAGATGCACTATTTTCAAAACTTGAATCCATTTTTTTCTTATGTCCACGCATCTTGGTACCGAGATGATCAACTTGATGATATTTGGGCATCAAAACAACATCTTCTAATGAAAAATTTGAGGTGGGCTCTAATTTGATTGTTTGGAGCCTCGGCTTTGTATGACCTTTTGTCATAGCTAAAGGGAGCGGTTTGTATAGAGCCGAGGCTCTAAACAATCAAAGTAAAATGCACCTTCAAAAAATGTCGAGAAATGGGGTTTTAATACTGGAAATCTTTGTGATAGTTTTAAAATATATTTTCATTTTTAATTATAAAAATTGGACCTTCAAAAAAGTGTACATCTAAGAAAACTTGAAATTTTTGAAAATTGACGGTCTATAAATGCATTACAAGATGCTCTATTTTCAAAACTTGAAATCTAATTTTTTCTTATGTCCACTGAGATGATCAATTAGAGGATATCTGGGCATCAAAACAACCTCTTCTAATGAAAATTTTGAGGTCGACTCTAATTTGATTGTTTGGAGCCTTGGCTCCATATGAACTTTTTCCATAGCTAAAAGGTGCGGTTTGTATAGAGCCAAGGCTTTAAACAATCAAAACCAAAGTGCACCTGCAAAAAGTGTCGAGAAATGGGGTTTCAATACTAGAAATCTTTGTGATAGGCTTAAAGTATTTTTTTTTATTTTAATTATAGAACTTAAAGCTTCAAAAACAGTGTCGATCGAGTAGATCTAAGAAAATGAAAATTGATGGTCTATATATGCGTAACAAGATGCAGCATTTTCAAAACTTAAAATCCATTTTTTTCTTATGTCCACGCATCTTGGTACCGAGATGATCAATTTCAGGATATTTGAGCATCAAAACAACCTCTTCTAATGATACTTTTGAGGTGGGTTCTAATTTGATTGTTGTAGCCTCGACTCTATATGAACATTTTTCATAGCTAAAGGGTGTGGTTTATATAGAGCCGAGGTTCTAAACAATGAAAGTGAAGCGCACCATCAAAAAGTGTCGAGAAATGTTGTTTCAATATCGAAATTATTTGTGATAGTCTTAAAGTATATTTCATTTTTAATTATAAAACTTAAAGCTTCAAAAATAGTGTCGATCTAGTAGATCTAAGAAAACTTGAAAATTTTGAAAATTGACTATCTATAAATGTGTTACAAGATGCACTATTTTCAAAACTTGAAATCCATTTTTTTTTTTATGTCCACACATCTTGGTATTGAGATGATCAATTTGAGGATATTTGGGCATCAAAACAACCTCTTTTAATGAAATTTTTGAGGTGGGTTCTAATTTGATTGTTTGGAGCCTCGGCACTGTATGAACGTTTTCCATAGCTAAAGGGTGTGGTTTGTATAGAGCCAAGGCTTTAAACAAACAAAGTGCTTTAAGATGGCCTATTCATCCAAAATAAAAAATAAAAAATTTTATAATGGTCTAAAACTATATTTCCATCCCTAATAATGAAATTTAAAGATTAAAAAAAGTGTAGATTGATCAAATCTATAAACACATAAAAGTTTTTGAAAATAGACGGTCCAAAAACGTGTTACAAGAAGCATTATTTCTAGGAGTTGAATTTTTTTTTTTTTTTTTTTTTTTTCATATCATACACCTCGTGGTTGAGATGGTCAATTGAAATATTTTTAAAGTAGAACAACCTGTTTTGGTGGACTTTGAAGTGCACCTCACGTCTTTAGTATACGGTTAACACCTTTATAAACTTTTGCGTTTATTGGCTAGGTTTTGTTACCACCTAATATGGGCTGACTTGTATTTTGCAAAATATATTTGAGAGGCGGAGGACATGACATCTTTTCTTTTAATTTTGGGGAAGGTAACTCTACCCATTAATTATTATAAGACAAAATTAAAAATACATTTAATTTAAGTAAAAAATAGAGGTCGCTTAAAAAAAGAGAAAATTATACTGAGCTACCATTAAAAAGAAAAAGAAAACGAAAAAGTTCACCTATTAAGCATATAAACAATATGCTTCATGGCGTCTCTATGCTCAGCGAGAGAGAGATGTATTATCTAAAGAGAAACCAATGGGTATCAAGAAATGGGCGGAGGTGGTTGTTCTCTTCTCAGCTGGCCTACTTTGGTTGGCTAAACTATTCAAAAATTGTCGAACCGACTTAAGATGAAGCGGGAATTAATCAGACTAAATAAAGAAGCTGGAAATTCCAAAGATGAAAATCTTGGACCTCCATGTCACCTCATTTCTTTCATTTCTTTAAAAAAAAAAAGAATAAACTTTTTTGTTGGATGTAGACTGGTTTTGCTCAGAAAATGCCTTGTCAGATAAGGAGATATAAACTAGGGTCCGACTCAGTCGAAGTAGCCCGATGCCGATTTTGGGAACACTCTAAACTTTACCCCACAGGATTATGCTAAGCAGATTGTTAGAAACTTGACACCTCGAATAGCGGAGAGAGGGTAGATCACTATTTCTTTTCCTTTTTTTTCTTCCTTATTTTTTTATCTGTAAATATTTCTTTCATCTCTTATAATTTTCAGGTGGTGATTGGGGAAGCAAACTGGTAGGGGTATGATGTTCTACTTGTACGTCTCCCAAAATAAAAAAGAATGTTTAATAGCTAAAACAATACAATTTGTAAAACAAAAAACAAAAAACAAGAAAAAAAAGGAAAAAAAAAAAAAATCAAAATCAGCATCATATTCTCTCCCTTGAGAAAAATGTATGTGATAACAAAAGAAAGAAGATACGAACTGGGGTAAAAGCATTTCGTTGGCGAGTTTGTAATATATTGACCTCTTCTCCATCCAAGCTTAGAAAAATATCATATTTAATAAGCCGGCGAAGGTGAGAAGCATTTTAAGTTCGATAAACATTTTGAGAGAATAGGGTCGGGGCATCATTGGCTAACGGTCAGGGCAGGTGTCTCACTATAGCGTTCTAAGCTAAATTTCCAATCGTTAACACTCCTCCCTACACCGCTCTCCCTTTCCTTCACCGCTCTCCCCCCCAACACGTATCTTGGTACTGAGATAATCAATTTGAGGATATTTGAGCATCAAAACCTCTTCTAATGAAATTTTTGAGGTGGGCTTTAATTTGATTGTTTGGATCCTCGGCACTATATGAACGTTTTCTATAGCTAAAAGGTGAGGTTTGTATATAGCCGAGGCTCTAAACAATAAAAGTGATTTAAGATGGCCAATTATTCAAAAAAAAAAAACTTTATAATGGTCTAAAACTGTATTTTTGTCCTTAATAATGAAATTTAATGAGAAGTTGAACATTTTTTTTTTTTTTTGTCATATCATACACCTCGTGGCCGAGATAGTCAATTGAAATATTTTTAAAGTAGAACAACATGTTTTGGCGGACTTTGAAGTGCACCTCACGTCCTTAGTATAGGACCTGTATAAACTTATGCATTTATTGGCTAGGTTTTGATATCACCTAATATGAGCTGACTTGTATTTTGAAAAATATTTTTGAAAGGGAGAGGACATGACATCTTTTCTTTTAATTTTGGGGAAGGTAACTCTACCGATTAATTATTATAAGACAGAATTAAAAATAACTTTGATTTAAGTAAAAAATAGAGATCGCTTAAAAAATAAGGAAATTATACTGAGCTACCGTTTAAAAGAAAAAGAAAACGAAAAGCAATACCTATTAAGCACACAAACAATATGTTTCACGTCGTCTCTATGTTCAGTGAGAGAGAGAGATGTATTATCTAAAGAGAACCAATGGGATTCAAGAAATGGGCAGAGGTGGTTGTTCTCTTCTCAGCACTCAACTATGGCCTCCTTTTGTTGGCCGAACTATTCAAAAATTGTCCGACCGACTTAAGATGATGCTGGAATTAATCGGACTAAATAAAGAAGCTGGAAATTCCAAAGATGAAAACCTTGGTCCAGCATGTCATCTCATTTCTATCATTTCTTAATAAAAAATGAAAATTTTTCATTGGATGTAGACTGGTTGGGCTCAAGAAATGCCTTGTCAGATAAGGATATATAAACTAGGGTCCGACTCATTCGAAGAAGCCCGTAGCCGCTTTTGGGAACAGTGTAAACTTTACCCCAACAGATTATGCTTAGCAAATTCATAGATACTTGACATCTTGAGTAGAGGAGAGAGGCTACATCACTATTTCTTTTCTTTTCTTTTTATCAGTAAATATTTCTTTCGTCTTTTATAATTTTCAGGTGGGAACCGGTGAAGCAAGGCACCGGTAGGGGTATGATGTTCTACATGGTCGTCTCCCAAAATCAAAAAGAATGTCTAGTAGCTAAAACAAACCAATATGCAAAAAAAAAAAAAAGAAAAAAAAAAAGAATCAAAATCAACATCATAATCTCTCCCTTGATAAAAATGTAAGTGACAACAAAAGAAAGAAGATATGAACTGGCGTAAAAGCATTTGGTTGGCGAGTTTGTAATCTATTGACCACTTCTCCCTCCTAGCTTAGAAAAATATCATGTTTAATAAGCCAGCGAAGGTGAGAAGCGTTTTAAGTCAGATAAACAATTTGAGAGAATAGGGTCAGGGCATCATTGGTTAAGGGGCAGGGCAGGTGTCTTGACATAACGTCCTAAGCTCCATTACCATCGTTAACGTTCCTCCCGACACCCCTCCCCCCCCCACGCATCTTGGTACTGAGATGATCAATTTGAGGATATTTGGGCATCAAAACAACCTCTTCGAATGAAATTTTTTGAGGTGGGTTCTAATTTGATTTTTTGGAGCATCTGTATGAACATTTTTCATAGCTAAAGGGTGCGGTTTGTATAGAGCCGAGGCTCTAAACAATCAAAGTACTTTATCATAAAAAAAAAGAAAAATAAATTCAAAAGGTCTAAAACTGTATTTTTGTCCCTAATAATAAAATTTAAAGCTTAAAAAAGGTGTAGATTGATCAAATCTATAAACACATAAATTTTTTTGAAAAATGACGGTTTAGAAACATGTTACAAGATGCATTATTTCCAGGAGTTGAATTTTTTTTTTTTTTTTTTCATATCATACACCTAGTGGTCGAGATAGTCAATTGAAATATTTTTAAAGTAGAACAACCTGTTTCGGTGGATGTTGAAGTGCACCTCACGTCTTTAGTATAGGTTTAACACCTGTATAAACTTTTGCTTGTATTGGCTAGGTTTTGATATCACCTAGTATAGGCTGACTTGGATTTTGAAAAATGTTTTTGAAAGGGTGAGGACATGACACCTTTTCTTTTAATTTTGGGAAAGGTAAATCTACCCAATAATTATTATGAGACAAAATTAAAAATAAATTCGTTTTAAGTAAAAAATAGAGGTCGCTTAAAAAATAAGGAAATTATACTAAGCTACCATTAAAAAGAAAAAGAAAAATTTTAAAAATACCTATTAAAAATACAAACAATATGCTTCATGTCGTCTCTACGCTCTGTGAGAGAGACATGTATTATCTAAAGAGAAACCAATGGGTTTCAAGAAATGGGCAGAGGTGGTTGTTTTTTTCTCAGCTCTCAACTATGGCCTCCTTTGGTTGGCCGAACTATTCAAAAAATTTCGGACCGATTTAAGATGATTCGGGAATTAATCCGACTAGATAAAGAAGCTGGAAATTCCAAAGATGAAAACCTTGGACCTGCAGGTCACCTCATTTCTACCATTTCTTAAAAACCAAAGGTTAATATTTCGTTAGATGCAGACTGGTTTGGCTCAGGAAATGCCCCGTCAGATAAGGAGATATGAACTAGCATCCGACTGAGTCAAAGCAGCCCGATGCCGATTTCAGGAATAGCTTAAACTTTACCCCAACAAATTATGCCTTAGCAAATTGATAGATACTTGACATCTCGAATAGAGGAGATAGGGTACATCACTATTTTTTTTCTTTTTTTTTATCAGTTCATGTTTTATAATTTTCGGGTGGGGACTGGGGAAGCAAGGCATCAGTAGGGGTATGATGTTCTACATGTACGTCTCCCAAAATAAAAAAGAATATCTACTAGCTATAACAAACCAATTTTTAAAAAGAAAAGAAAAAAAAATTCAAAATCAACATCATACTCTCTCCCTTGAGAAAAATGTATGTGATACAAAAGAAAGTAAGATACGAACTGGCGTAAAAGCATGTGGTTGGCAAGTTTGTAATCTATTGAACACTTCTCCATCCTAGCTTAGAAAAATATCATGTTTAATAAGCTGGCGAAGATGAAAAGCATTTTAAGTTAGATAAACATTTTGAGAGAATATGGTGGGGGCATCATCGGTTAAGGGGCAGGGAAGGTGTCTCAACATAACATCCTAAGCTCCATTTTCATCGTTAACACTCCTCCCTACAGCCCTCCCCCGCCCCACCCCCCACCCGCCCCGCATCTTGGTACTAAGATGATCAATTTTAGGATATTTGAGCATCAAAACAACCTCTTCTAATGAAATTTTTGAGGTGGGCTCTAATTTGATTGTTTGGAGCCTTGGCACTCCATGAACGTTTTCCATAGCTAAAGGGTGCGGTTTGTATAGAGCCGAGGCTCTCAATAATCAAAGTGCTCTAAGATGGCCTATTCATCAAAAAAACCAAAAGCTTTCTGATGGTCTAAAACTATATTTTTGTCCCTAATAATGAAATTTAAAGATTAAAAAAGGTGTAGATTGATCAAATCTATAAACGCATAAAATTTTTTGAAAATAGATGGTCCAAAAACGTGTTACAAGAAACATTATTTCTAGGAGTTGAATTTTTTTTTTTTTTTTTCATATCATACCCCGCGTGGGCGAGATGGTCAATGAAATATTTTTAAAGTCGAACAACCTGTTTTGGTGGACTTTGAAGTGCACCTGACGTCTTTAGTTTAGGGTTAACACCTTTATAAACTTTTGCATTTATTGGCTAGGGTTTGATATCACCTAATATGGGTTGATTTGTATTTTGAAAAATATTTTTGAAAGGGAGAGGAACTGACATCTTTTCTTTTAATTTTGGGGAAGGTAACTCTACCCATTAAATATTATATGACAGAATTAAAAACAACTTTGTTTTAAGTAAAAAATAGAGGTCGCTTAAAAAATAAGGAAATTATAGTGAGCTACTATTAAAAAAAAAAGAAAAAGAAAAAAAAAGAATACTTGTTAAGCATACAAACAATATGCCTCACGTCGTCTCTATGCTCAGTGAGAGAGAGATGTATTATCTAAAGAGAAACCAATGGGTTTCAACAAATGGGCAGAGGTGGTTGTTCTCTTCTCAACTCTCAACTATGGCCTCCTTTGGTTGGCTGAACTATTCAAAAATTGTCGGACCTACTTAAGATGATGCGGGAATAAATCGGACTAGATAAAGAAGCTGGAAATTCTAAAGATGAAAACCTTGGACCTGCATGTCACCTCATTTCTATCATTTCTTAAAAAAAAAGATTAAAATTTTTCGTTGGATGTAGACCGGTTTGGCTCAGGAAATGTCCTGCCAGATAAGGAGATATAAACTTGGGTCCGACTCAGTCGAAGCAGCCCGATGCCGATTTTTGGGAATAGTCTATACTTTACCCCAACAGAATATTCTTAGCAAATTGATAGATTCTTGACATTTTGAATAGAGGAGAGAGGGTACATTACTATTTCTTTTCTTCTTTTATTCTTCCTTTTTTTTATCAGTAAATATTTTGTTCATCGTTTATAATTTTCAGGTGGGGATTGGGGACGCAAGGCACCGGTAGGGCTATGATGTTCTACATGTACGTCTCCCAAAATAAAAAAGAATGTCTACAAGCTAAAACAAACTAATTTGCAAAAAAAATTAAAATTAAAATTGACATCATACTCTCTCCCTTGAGAAAAATGGCAGTGATAACAAAAGAAAGAAGATACGAACTGGCGTAAAAGCATTCGGTTGGCAAGTTTGTATTCTATTGACCTCTTCTCCCTCCTAGCTAAGAAAAATATCATGTTTAATAAGCCGGCGATGGAGAGAAGTATTTTGAGAGAATAGGGTCGGGGCATTATTGGTTTAAGGGGTAGGGCAGGTGTCTCAAAACGTCCTAAGCACCATTTCCATCGTTAACACTCCTCCCTACATTCCCTGCTCCCCCCCCCCCCCCCCCCCCCTCTTGCCTCCCCCACGTATCTTGGTACTGAGATGATCAATTTGAGGATATTTGGGAATCAAAACAACCTTTTCTAATGAAATTTTTGAGGTGGGCTCTAATTTTATTGTTTGGAACCTCGGCACTGTATGAACGTTTTCCATAGCTAAAGGGTGCGGTTTGTATAGAGCCGAGGCTCTAAACAATCAAAGTGTTTTAAGATAGCCTATTCATCAAAAAAAAAAAAAAAAAAAACTTTATAACGGTTTAAAACTGAATTTTTGTCCCTAATAATGAAATTTAAAAATACAAAAAGGTGTAGATTAATCAAATCTATAAACACATAAAAGTTCTTTAAAATAGACGGTCCAGAAACATGTTACAAGATGCATTATTTCTAGGAGTTGAATTTTTTTTTTTTTTCATATCATACACCTCGTGGTCGAGATAGTCAATTGAAATATTTTTAAAGTAGAACAACCTGTTTCGGTGGACTTTGAAGTGCGCCTCACGTCCTTAATATAGGGTTAACACCTTTATAAACTTTTGATATTACCTAATATGGGCTGACTTGTAATTTGAAAAATATTTTTGAAAGGGAGAGGACATGAAATCTTTTCTTTTGATTTTGGGGAACGTAACTCTACCCATTAACTATTATAAGACAGAATTAAAAATAAGTTTGATTTAAGTAAAAAATAGAGGTTGCTTGAAAAATAAGGAAATTATACTGAGCTACCATTAAAAAGAAAAAGAAAAAAAATACCTATTAATCATACAAATAATATGCTTCACGTCGTCTCCATGCTCAGTGAGAGAGAGATGTATTATCTAAAGAGAAACCTTTGGTTGGCGGGACTATTAAAAAACTGTCGGACCGACTTAAACATGATGTCGGGATTAATCGGACTAGATAAAGAAGCTTGAAATTGCAAAGATGAAAACCTTGGACCTGCACATCACCTCATTTCTATCATTTCTTTAAAAAAATATATTAAAATTTTTCATTCGATGTAGACTGGTTTGGCTCAGAAATTGCCCTGTCGGATAAGGGGATATAGACTAGGATCCGACTCAGTCAAAGCGGGCCGATGCCGATTTTGGGATTAGTCTAAAGTTTACCCAACAGATTATGCTTAGCAAATTGATAGATACTTGACATCTCAAATAGAGGAGAGAGGGTACATCACTATTTCTCTTCTTTTTTTTCTTCTTTTTTTTTATCAGTAAATATTTCTTTTATCTTTTATAAATTTTAGGTGGAGTCTAGGGAAGCAAGGCACCGGTAGGGGTAAGTACGTCTCCCAAAATAAAAAAGAATGTCTACTAGCTAAAACAAACCAATTTGCAAAAATAAAATAAAAATAAATTAAAAATAAAATAAAATCAACTTCATACTCTCTCCCTTGAGAATAATGTAAGTGATAACAAAATAAATAAGATACGAACTGGCGTAAAAGCGTTTGGCTGGCAAGTTTGTAATCTATTGACCTCTTCTCCATCCTAGCTTAGAAAAATATCATGTTTAATAAGCCAGCCAAGGTGAGATGCATTTTAAGTTAGATAAACATTTTGAGAGAGTAAAGTCTGGGCATCATGGCAAGTTTGTAATCTATTGACCTCTTCTCCATCCTAGCTTAGAAAAATATCATGTTTAATAAGCCAGCCAAGGTGAGATGCATTTTAAGTTAGATAAATATTTTGAGAGAGTAAAGTCCGGGCATCATTGGTTAAGTAGCAGGGCAGGTGTCTCAACATAACGTACTGGGCTCCATTTCCATCGTTCCCTCCTAAAAACACATAACCTTAAAAAGTGCCTTCAATGAAATAATGCCAAAATCTCTGTTGACATAACAAAAAGATAAAGGTTTTCCTCTATTTATGAATGACTTCCTTGCTGGCGTGACGGACTGATGGTTGTGAGAATGATTATAAAACCGAATTACGAAAAACAAAAAAAGAGATGACTAATTGAATAAAAAATATTGGAATAACACTTGTTATTTCTAAAGTAAAGAATATAACAGCGTCATAATGGTATAAAAAATTTATCTTTTTAAAAGTAATAAATAATAAATTACACTATAACAAATCGTTATTGCGTGAAAGTAAAATATGCAATGCTAGTTTGTTTCTTCTTTCTGGAAACAAATTTTTGACGATACAAATTTCATATTTAATTTTTGTCTATCAGATTTAGATCAGGTTGTTGTGTGTTTGTCATTGAGCAGATGCAAAGTTTATAATTAAGGGTAAAAATATATTTTTAGGTCATCCGGTGAGTTTCATTACAAATGACACGGAATATATGAAATACAGGTTATAATTAACATTTGGGGTGCTTAAACCAGCAATCCACATTGATCTTACTAATAGTTGATGGGGATTACCCATTATTCCATTATTAAGTCCTGTCGGGCGACGGCTGACCTCTATCGAACAGTTTCCCTATAGGGAAGGTTGGTTGGCTTATCCATATCATACTGGTGAAAAACGTTTATGCAAGTAATAACGGTGCAACTCAAAAACCAAAAGGTTTTTTTTTGAAGCTGAAAACCCCTCCAACTTATCAAGAAAATAGATTTCAAATCTTAAAAAATATTTTATTTTATGAAATATTATCTATATCTTTTATTTTCAAGATTTTCAAGTGCTTTTAGATATGTTTGATTTGCAACATTTGTGTAACTTTAAATTTTCTAATTGAGGGTAGAAATAGATTTTAATGGTGTCTTACTTTGATTGTTTAATGCAGGCAACTTAATAAATTGTGAAAGCTTTCTATATGCCACTACGCATATTGAATTCCGGTATACCGCTCCCTTCCGCTGTCTAATCTTAATGGATGGTTGGGATACCTTAAGCCATAATGTCACAAGTGATCCTTTGACCATTTGATCTAGATCTGATGGCTCCGAGAATTCTAATTTTAAATTTTTTCTATAAATCATATGAACATAGTTGCATGTCATCATCTTAATGGGGGACATCTAAAATAAATACAAAAATTTTCCCAAAAAAAATCTGAAATTTTCAAAAGCAATTTGGTCATTTTTTTGTCAGGAATATATTTTTATATTTTCCATAAGTGCGGCTGTTATGGATGTAACACCCCAATCAAGATGTTTTGTAAAAAGAACTAAAAATAAAATTGTGTTTAGGTGTGACAGTGATCTGGACCATCGCAGCCATTAAAACCTAATGGCTGAGAGAGGGATGGCATATATAAATTCCCTATACTTGGTGGTATATAGAAAGAGTGTTTTTACCACCATCTTCCATTTTATCAAGGGCGAGAGTGCTAGAACCAGTGTTTCGTAACCTGGCCAAGTTACTCGGGCAAACTCCATGGGCCACAGTGTTTTTTGCCCTTATCCTTATTTTTATATTTTCTTTTTGGTTTTTTTCAAGTGCCCCCAATTATAAATCAATTTTTTTTAAACCCATTTTTTCCAGAATTTTTTAAGCCTATTTGTACTTAAATCTTTTGGTTTTATTCACTTTCACTAGCTTCATGGAAAGGTATTTGATTTTCCATGTTCTTCTATTTTTTAAAAAAATCTAGTAAAGGTATTTGATTTTCCATGTTTTTCTATTTAAAAAAAAATTCTAGGGCGTTTGACCCTATATCAGACTCACCCGAATAACTCATCTGGGGTAAAAGGCGAGTACTTGCCCAACGTGAATTCCTAAACTGTGGCTTGATTGTAATGATGTATGAGAATAAATTAAAATTTATCATAGATTCAAAATACTTGAAAGAACAATTGACAATGCATGTTAAGGACCTCTGTAAATCTAAATCTGATAAAAAAAACTCTCTTGGGATAAAGGGGAAAAGTAATGATCCATGAAACCACAGAGAAAATAAAGTCCCAAAAATCATCACCGTCCAATCAAAGAGATGGGCTGGGATGAAGAGATTTGGACTCTTAACTGGATCGATGTCATGTTCAGTCGCACCCACTCACTTTCCATCACCATCCAAATCATCCAATCGACAATAACGACCATGACCACCACACATGTAATATAGTCACATGGATCATTGTATTCCTTTCTGAATAAGATTTTTTGTTGATCACGTGTCTCGTCTCAAGAAGCCTGAACTATGCTCCCGAACATCTACTCCCTCTGTTAGGAGTTCTACCTGGGATAATTTTTCGATCTGAAATTCTGAGAACCCCTTCAGAAGTACTAAGTTATTATTTGCAAAAAAAAAAAAAAAAGTGAATTTTGAGTTTCTAAATTTAAATTCACCCTCTAAAAATTGGACGGTCTCTATTCAATCTTGAGACACTAATTTTTTTAAGTATATAGAGAGTGTAATTAGGAAAGTTTTTTTTTTTGTTGAGGTTAATCTAGGGGCTTGAAGATGCTACATCATCAAAATTTGGGGTCCAAAAATTAATCCTTGATAAATTTTTACCTGAGGGAGTAAATAGAATACACACTACCATCACAACTAAGCATTAAATCCTCTTTGAGGCCATGTCTATCATTCACCACGGCCCCTGCTCAACAACCTAGAGTTTTTGGTAAGTGCATGTCACATCTTAATGAATCAAAACTACAGCAATTCAAGACCAACTCATTCTTTTCTGCCATGTTAGAGAGGGTCTGTGAAGGATCCTCACTATGAACAGTTTATAGTTGTAAAATAAAGTAGTTACAATCAGCCTCACCAAAAAATTAATCTCTATGACCCTATGTACATAATAACCTCACTTCATAAACTAATTCATAAAGATCATAAAATAAAGCAGGGAGTATGGCATTGACACAGAAGGACTGATACCAATTCTATTGCAATGTAATGGGGCCTTCTCACTAGGGGGACTTTCGAAAGGGAGCAGCAGATCAACCTTTCAACCATGCATTACAAATGTTTGAAGTCTCACTCCAAAATGTCCTCAAATTCTGACAAGTCACCCCGCCCATGCACATCAGCTGATTTATCCTTGGCTGATACAAGAGGACTAGGTGTTTGGAAACTACAATCATCAATGACCAAATCACCATTCCGAGTAGCAACAGCTGTTGTATGAACATGAAAATCAGGGACTAAATCTACTTTCCTTTGAATGGGCACCGGCTTGTCAACGAGTCACGCGGTTACAACATGAGGTTGCCACTGAATGCATCAGTATCAGAGGACTTTGGAAGAGAACTGATAATTAGAAGAAACTTCATGGACCTCCACCTTGACGGATTATTGATCCTCCTGAGATGAGCAATCACCTAAGGATAGATTTCCATTACATAATCAAGTTAGAAATTTTGGAAAATTAATCAACAACACATTAGCAATTCACTGTTTAACATTTCATCCATTCCATTTGTCCTACTTTCAAATATGCTGCTTTAGGTACACATCAAGCACACATTATGAGGGGTCATATGTTGAATTATCGGCGCAGGGGCAATTTCTTGTTTTGTTGCTCCATCAAATTAAAGTTGTTTCAAGGAAAATAACCTATGTAATAAATGGGTATTTTTTAATACTAACATCTCATTCTAAACACATTCTAGTATTTGTAAATATTAATATCTTATGTAACCTAGTGAGATATTCTTTTGATAAAGGTCAATAGTAATCTAGTGTGATACTGGTGTTCAGAAATACTAATATCTCATGGCTTGAATTATTTGGTGAGATATTGGTGCTCCGTTTATAGTGAGATATTGGTGTCTGGAATCACCAATATCTCATTAAAACTTTAACACCCATGAGACATCAGTATTAAGAGATATGAGCATCTCGCAAGGTGATTTAGTGAGATTGGTGTATGAAAAATACTAATAGCATGGTAATTAGTTTTGTGAGATATTAGTGTTCAAGAATACCGATATCTCATTGGATAATTAGGATGAGATATTGGGATTCAAAAATATCAATATCTCATAGATGTGGCTTTATTCAAAAAAAAATTGTTTTGATGAAATGACACAATTGAAATTATCCTTGCAATAATTTCTAACTGTTATTTACTCAATATATCATTTTTTCTGAAATTAGGATCATTTAACTTGAGCTCCAAATCCCCTTTAAAACCTTGGCCGTCATTCACTACAAACCCTGCCCATAGACCCAATCTCTATTTTTCTTAAATAAATTGTATGTCACACACTTAAACCGATCCTAAATGTAAAAAGACATGATGAGAAGCATGACTCAACGAACAGCGAAATTAGTTACAAAAATAGAAACAAAACCCCGTGAAGTATTGATATTCAAGAATGGAAAATTGATTCGGATTTACGGCAGCGATGCTCTCTTCCTGGATGTTTCACTCTGAAACATCCTCATCTTCAGAGTTAGAGAAGTTTCAAAAGTCTTGCTCATCAGATTTAGGAATATCACTCGGAGCATCAACATCGATTGGTTCATAGAAGGGCCGGGAAGAGTTCTCCCTGATAAGGAGGAACACTAAATTCCATTTTCGAAGGGGAGACTCCACTTTCGCAAACAGCACTGTGTTTTCCCTTGGAAGAGAAAACTTCACTAGGCAACACATTTTCCATGATCTCGTCTTCAAGGGGGCGACCTTGCTCTCGTTCCCAAAGAGAAGAGGGGCCAGGGGGTATTTCAATGTTTAGATCCACTATACTATCACTTATAGAAGACGGGGCAATGGGGATTTCAACATTTGGAATTGGATCCACCACATGAGGATGATCCTCGTCTCCAGAATCCATATGTTCAAGGAATTCGAGTTGGGGTATGGTGCCTTGCTCTGATTACTCCAAACCATCCAACCATTCTCTCTCCACTATAGTGGTTTGTAGCCTCTTTGCTGTTTGGAGGCCAGAGGGGAGCTTCTTCAACAATGGACATCGGAATATGTCTACCCACTCCAATGATTCCCAAGCGAAAACTTCATTGCATATAACAGTGAGTCACGTTAGGCCAGTTAGTTCTATGTAAAGCCATTCTCTGCCATATTTTCTTGTATAATTTGCTCAATTCCCTCGCAATGCACGACACTTAGTTCTCTCAATTGTTTGAGCTGTTGCACCTTACCATTCGTGAAGAGAACTTTCAAACCTGGGCATTTCTCTGCTTTCATCATCTTAAAGCATCCATGAGGTGGCACCCCAACACATATCCTCTCCAATTCGGGCAACTCTACAAGGTCCAGCTCCTCTAAGCTTTGGAAGGTCCGCTCTTTGACCTCTTCTTCAACCATCACACATTCCATATCCTCAGAGCCACGTATTTTAAGATATCCCATTAAGCAAAGAGTAGGGGCACGTTTCATGATCTTGCAATGCACTAAATACAAAATTTCAATGCTTTGTGATTCTTCTAAAGCAACAAATGCACGGTTTGTCAGAGTACAATCCTCTAACCCCAACCATCTCAATCTATTTGCAAACAACTCAACCCAATCGCAATCGATAACATCTTCATCTATATCGATATCTAGAAAAAATAAACGCTCCAACTTAGTTAACTCCCATGCACTCATCCAACCCTCCTCTCGAGCAGTACTCCATTTTAATCCTCCAGTATAACAAACACTCGAAGTACTCCAAATTAACCAAACTACATAATAAACCAGTTGGGAGTCTCTCAAGTCCAGACATCCCAGAAAAACTGAGAAATCTTAGATTAGTGAGCTCAGCAAGCCCAGAATCCAGCTCCTTAATAGCTGTACAACGCATTATGTCCAACACTTGGAGTTGGCTGAGCTTTCCTATTGTTGCCGGTAAAATTTTCAGCTTTTTGCAACCGCATAGAATAAGAACACGGAGGTTCATTAAGTGTGATATTGAATATGGGAGAGATTCAATGTTTGCGCGGCTCAGATTAAGTACACGAAGGTTAGGCATGCATTCAAAGCAATGATTTGTGGGGATGGCCACTTAATCTTCATTACCTTGAAGAAGCAATGTAACAAGTTTTGGGCACTCTTGCAATTCCTGTAGGCTACTTAGATTGTTGCATATCAATGAAATTCTCTCTGCATGCATGTTTCCATCTGGAAGCCTCTGGTGCTTGCTTTAATCCAACACCAGATCGCACTAAAAACTCAGGATATTCCCCTGAGCCAGAAGAAGTGATCCAAATAGCAAGTTCACGCAACATACCATGCATCGTTATTGATTGTTAGACATTGCCATCTTGAACCATGCATGAAGCTTTCAGGGTTTCTATCATCTATTTTCAAAGGCTTTCATACTTTTTGTATAATCTAGTACCCTTTCTCCTATACAGTAGAATAATGTGTCCAATGCTCCTATAGAGCCGAGCAGTCTTCAGGGAACAAGGCATAATACAAGAAGATAGACCTAAGGTCTGTATCTAAGCAATCATAGCTGAACTTTAAGGGGCGTAATGCATCATCCATACCTGGGAGACTTGCAGCTCACATGTTCAATATTCGTAGGGCGTGGGCGTCTTCCCATGCCTCCCAACTCTCCTTGCATTGCCATAGCCCGAGCAAGAGTGATGATTGCGAGGGGCAATCCCCGCACTTTTTAAGAACCTTTCTAGCAAGGGCTTCTATCAATTGAGAAGAAATATGATGACCAGCCTTGTCAAGGAATAAATTCCAAGCCTCTTCCTTTGATAGTTCCTTTACTTCAACTGTGCACTCAGATTGCATGTTGTGATACGCCTCGTTTGTTTCTACTCACCACAACAACCATCCTCCTTTTTTGGTCGAGGAATTCCTATTTCTTTGAGTTCCAATCTCTTCCGCATGTCATCCAAGATTATTAGGTACCTCTCAGTCCTCAGAACATCCAACAATTTCTGTTTTTGATCTTCCTCATCGCACATTACCAAATTCAAGTGCAAGCGTTTTCCAATCCTCTCCCGTATATGTTTAAAATTTGGATGCTCAGAGATTGTGACCCTTGAGGGATGGGATTATTATTGACATTCTCTCTTTTCATTAAATCGTTATTGACATTCTCCATGAGAGTTGTCTTACCTATTCCCCCCATTCCATGCACACCAATCACACTCTTCCGATCATCAGTTATGCGGTTGAGAACCTCCTCCTTAGTGCGTTGAGCTGTGGTTTGATCCTTGATGTCTGTGGTTTCTAACTCTATTGCAGGCTCCGAAGGTGGAGTTGTTGCTAACCTCTCAAACGTTTTTCAACACATGCGGTCAGCCTCTATCTTGAGCTTCCCCGCTCTCTTGCTGAGTCTATAACTTGACCAACAATTTGTACGGAGCCCTCTTAAGCATGTCCTTCCTTGTTCATACTCATCTTGTATTCTTGTTGCTTCTTCTTCAATTTCACTCACTGCTTTTATCCACTGCATTATTTCTTCTGTGGGGATCTTTCTAGCACTCATTGCTGCTTCTAATTCCTTCCATGTGTCATCTCTCCTGCTCGTTAGCTCATCTGTTGCCCTTGTTAGTTTCTGTACCTTCTCTTTCAGTATTGCCAAGTAACGAATCTGCCCACAAATGGGATCACATACGCATTTAAGACAAGTCTCCAAGATTACAGAGATTCAAAGAGCGACACATTTTAAAAGGAAAAATTCAAGCTGGTAATAAGAGAAGAATTGAAGATGGAAGATTGGGAAGCAAAATTTGTAAGGGAAAAGTTTGCAATTTTACCACTGTGAGAGAGAGAGAATTTTGATGGACTCAATAGAGTGAGAAAAGCAGGTGGACTGTTTGTTTGAAAGGAGATGAGAATGATATTTTCGCACTCTCACAGGCGGCTAGAAATGGAGACTCCTACATTTATTTAGGTGAGAGAATGAGAGAGTGACAGAGAGAGAGTTTTGATACACTTGCTGATGTGAGAGAATGAGAGAGAGAGAGAGAGTTTTGATGGACTCGAGAGAAAACGGCAGGTGGACAGTTCGTTAGAAAGGAGATAAGAATGAATTTTTTTTTGCGCTCTCAAAGGGTGACTAACTACAAATGGAGTCTCCTACATTTGTTTATCAAGGGATGGTGTGGTTTATATAAGGTGTTAACTTTAGACGGCCAAAGGAAGGTGAGAGGCCATGACATCTTTTCTTTTAATTTTTGGGGCAGGTAACTCTACCCATTAATTTATATAGGAAGTAACTAAAAATGACTTTATTAAGTCAAAGGAAAAAGTTTATATAAGGTTGCAACGTAGGATTACAGATGCACCTCAAAAGTCCATCGAAAAAGTCGTTTTAATGTTGAAAAACCCTCTAATTGATCATCTCGACAACGAGATGTATGAATATGAAAAAAAATAAAGATTTTGAGTCCTAAAAATAGTGCATCTTGTAACACATTATCTAGACCGTCCAATTTTAAGATTTTCATATGTTTATAGATCTACTTGGTTTTAACTATTTTTAGAGTTTAAAATTTTATAATTAGATGTGAAAATAGATTTTGAGATAATCCTAAAGATTTTTTACACCAAAATTTCATATTATGATAAAATTTGGACGTACGTCTCAATTAGATTGTTTAAAGTTGCAACCTTATAAAAACCACACGCTAAGTCAAAAATAAAAGTCACGAGTGAGGCCGTGACATATTTTCTTTTAATTTTTGGGGCAGGTAACCCTATTCATATAAGACGGAATTGAAAATGACTTTGATTAAGTAAAAAATAGAAGTCACCTAAAAAAAAGAAATTATACTAAGCTACAATTTAAAAAAACAAAAAAACAAAAAAAACAAAAAACATAAAAAAAAAAAAAGAAGACTACCATTAAGTATAAAAACAATATGCTCCGCATTGTCTTCACCGTCTCTTCTGAGAATCAAAGAGTCAAGATTTCCATGCTTAGTCAGAGAAAGATATGTATTATCAAAGAGAAACCGGGTATCAAGAAATGGGCAGAGGTGGTTACACTCTTCTCAAACACTCAACTACGGGCTCCTTCGGTTGGGCTAACCATTCAAAAATCGTCGGTCCGACTTGGGATGGTATGGGAATTAGTTGGACTAGATAAGGAGGCTGGCAAATCCAAAGATGAAACCCTTGAAACTGCATGTCATCTGATTTCTATCTTTTTTTTTTTTTTTTTTTAAGAATTAAATTTTTCTCGTTGAATATAGACCGGTTCGGCTCAGGAATTGCCCTAGTCAAATAAGGAGATATGGAATAGGGTCTGACCTAGTCGGAGCAGCCGGATGCTGATTTTTGGATCAATAGTCTAAACTTTACCCCAACAGATAATGCTTAGCAAATGGATTGATACTTGATATCTCTAACAGAGGAGAGAGGTTACATCACCTTCTATCTTTTTAATTTTTAAAGTTTTTACAAGTGACTATTTCTTTCTTTTATAATTTTTAGGTGGGGACTGGGGAAGCAAGGAACTGGTTCGTGTATGATGTTGTACTTGTACTTCTCCAAAATTCAAAAAGAATATCAACTATCTTAAACAAATCAATTTGCAAGAAAAAAAGAGAGTAAAACCAACATCATACTCTCTTTGAAAAAGGATGTAATTGATAATAAAAGAAAGAATTTATGAATAGGCATATAAGCATTAAGTTGACAAGTTTGTAATCTATGTTATTGACCTCTTGTCCATCCTAACTTAAAAAAATGTCATGTTTAATAAGCCTGGTAAATTAGATAAATATTTGTAGAGAACGGGTGGGGGCATCGGTGGTTAAGGGGCAAGGCAGGTACCTCAACATACATAATATTCTAGGCTCAGTTCCTATAATGCTTGTTATTTCTAAAATAATGGATATAACACCCTTATAATAGTATAAAAGGTTTATCTTTTTAAAAATAATAAATAATAAATTGCATGATAACAAAGGAAAATTGCTCATGCGGGCTGGGCCACATTTCTACAATATGCGGTCCAGAGGTATAAAGTATCCATCTTAATAGATATGCAGTTTAGAGGTATAAAGCATCAATCTTAAAAATGAATGCAAATAGGTGATTCATCTAAAAATAAGTGTAACTAACGGTCCAAATGTTTTCTTAATATAGTTTTTAATTATTATTATTATTATTATTATTATTATTATTATTATTATTATTATTATTATTATTATTATTATTATTATTATTATTATTATTATTATTATTATTATTATTATTATTATTATTATTATTATTTTCATATTCATTATATTTTCTCTAAAAATTAGGATCAAATTATATTTTAAAAATATATTTATTGCCAAGCCCGCATTTCTATAATATGCGGCTGGCCGTAAAAAAACCATGTCCGATAACAAATAGTAATTGCAAAAAAGTAAATATGTAATTCCAATCTGTTTCTTCCTTCCAATTTTAGGAAAAAAAATTTTGACAATTTAAATTTCATGTTTAATTTTTGTCAATCAGATTTCAGATCAGATAGTTGTGAGTTTTTCATTAACTAGAAGCAAAGTTCATAATTAGGAGTGAAAATATATTTTAGGTTGTCCTAAGAGTTTCCGACAACAAAATTATGCATCTTTTAGCAAGATTTAGAGGTTTGCTTTAATTTGATTGTTTAAAGTTGCCAAACACCACATTTTTACCACCATATAGTTGCAAAAATGTGGTGTTTGGCAACACTCGTTGGCTGATTGGTAATGGGGATGAGATTTTTTTATGGTTCAATAAGTGACACGAGGATCAGCCTCTATACTTACTCTATCCAGATTTCTTTGCGAGAGTACGCTATCTGGCAGCAAAAATTTTAGATTTTTTCTCCTGCTCATTGTCGGGTGCTGCTATAATAAACTACTAGACCTAGTTATTTCCCAATTTTAGATTTGATTATCTATCCTTCATGATCTTTATATCTCACCTTCAGGTGAAGAGGGGTTATATGGGAAAGTGAAAAGCTTATATGCTTCTATTCAATGATCATCTTAGATCGTCAAAAGACTATCTATATGTGATCTGGAAATTGAAAGTTGTACTATGTGATAAAGCACGGTGTACATAAATTTAAAGTTTTCTTTTGTTTGACCGGCAAGATTACTCACAATGTCCAATTACAAAAATATCACCCTTGAAATAAATAAATAAATATGGTTCTCACTTGCTACCACTTAAATACAACTCTTTTATTCAATAAATAAAAACTTGACACATTGCTTTATGAGAATGTAAGAGCACAACAAAGGAAATAAAATAAAGCAAGTAATCTTAGGTAGGGTCTATATTTATCATTTAGATCATCTTTTAGATCAATATTTATCATTTTATATCATCTTTTAGATCATCCCAAGAAAAGTTGTACCTTCGAAATTTTCACCATCTTTTAGATCATTATTGATCATTTTTTAGATTAATCTTTATCATTTTTTAGATCATCTTTAGATCTATCTTTTTTATCATCTTTTAAATGGAATGTTATCATCTTTCAGATTAATTATTATCATCTTTAAATCCATCATGATCATCTTTTATATCATCTATAACATTTTTTTTAGATCTTCTTTCATTCATGTTTATCATCTTTATATTATCTTTTATCTTCTTTAGTTCATATTTTTCTTCTTTAAGTATGTCTTTATCTTTTTAGAATACATATTTTAGAAAGAATCTTTGTCAATTTCCTAAAAAAACGAATATTTATCTCTTTCGATCAAATAAATTTTTTTTTTAAAAAAAAAAAAAAAAAGAGAGAAAAAAAAGATAGCTCTAGCCTTTTCTCTGTTTTATCTGTTTAGATTAAAAATAGATCCCATCTTTTTTTATCTTATCTTTTGTTTTTAACATTATCTGCATAGCTTAGAATTTTCTTGACTTTATTTTCTTTTTTAGAAAAAAAAATCTCCTTTTCTTTTAAAATCATCTTTATTTCATTTTTTAAAAGACATCTTTCTTATATAGATTAAAAATAAGATTAAAAAAAAAAAAAAACATATTTTTGTTGCATAATTTTCTAGTCATGTATGAAGTTCGTGGTGACTCAGATACTGAGTCTACTACATCATCTAGGCTTCTTAGGATAACTAGACCCACAATACTTTATAGCTTAGTTCCCTGAGCCTACGCTGTCTCAGGTCAGTCGAGATCGAGTTTCGGTAGGTCCATTGTCCCACATCCAAGGTTAAGCATAGGTAACTCATCTGTAAGTCAACCAAGCCTTGCAGTCCAGCAGGTCTGCATGACCTGAGGCACCCTCAACAGTCAAGGTATTCAACTCGAGACTAAAGAACCAAGGTTGAACCCATCTTCAACTTCTAAGTCTAGGTCTAGGGAAGATGATGCCCAATCAAGGACGCACCTCATACAAGTGTCTAATTCTAAGGACTATGAGTCCCTTTCAATTGAGTGTCTTAAGAATTTACATGTGATCAAGGCTTTCTTGAGGCGTGCTGGCCTTGTTGAGCGACATGCCACACCTAGTGGATCGAGTCATTGATCAAGTCATAGTCAAGAGACCTTTCCAACCCCTAAACAACAAAGTCATGTGAGTTCCACCCCGTCGATGAGCCAGCACTGCCAATCTTCTCATCATCCACCTTTGCTAGAACTGGCTTGACCAAGGGACTGTCCATCCCATAGTCAGTCCAGACCTGACCCTCCTTAGGTCATATATAGTCACTCATAGCCACAGCCTCTTCAGGCTGCCTCGATCCCGCACCATTATTCACAGGTGGCCCATTCAGCCCTTGTTCTAATTTAGCATCCCTCGAGTCAGCCATACCTGTCAGCTCCACACCCTCCTACTGCACCTCCAGCCTCCAATCATTCTTACATGAGATATCCTGTGCACCTGACCCCCATTGTCCATTTTCATGTGTCAGCATAGACTTTCCAACCCCCGGCTCCTCCAGTCCAAGTCACTTCTCAGACCTACCAGTATTATCTCTCGACTCTGGCTCCTATGTCGGCACCACCTCTCTATCCGGACCTAGTCATCTCGCAGATCCATCATATGTCTAGTCCTGTGCAGCACATATCAGCTACATCTCCTACACGACAAACTATGCCATCAGTTATGGGAACCGACAGACCTCTGAGATTAAAACCCCAAAGTCAGTTAAACTCATCCAACTGAAAGGTGAATTATCCACGTTTAAAGAGACCATGTCTAAGATTGGAGTTCCAAATATACTCCCTCCATGATCATATGTCAAGGATGTTCTTGAGGATGTCGAACCCCTTCCTCCGTATTTCGAATTTCCTCATTTTGAAAACAAGTTCAACAGGAAAGGTGATCCTGAAAATCACATCACTGCTTACCTATTGATTGTTACTGCACTTGAAGATAAACCACGTCATCTCAAGAACATGTTTCAGTACACTCTCTCCGAACAATTTTAATTTGGTTCCTGGAGGTAGTTGCTAAATAACCGAATCAAACTCCCGATAAGTTGTTTCAACGTTTTGTTGAGCAATATTGCGGGACAAGAGAGAGGCCCCTTAGCAAATTGGTCTCCACCAGACACAATCCTATTGAGCTGTTTATAGATTTGTTCAAATATTTAGAGAGGCTGCATCAAAAGTCATTGATTGGACACTTTCTTAAGCATCTAAAATCATTATGGCCATAGAGAATGCATCCCCTCGTGTATAAACTCTAATTCAGTAAAAGCATTCGGCCTTTCTCTTTTAACTCAATTCTCGAAATGGTTTCATGTTATGAGAGAGAAAAGGAAGGGCCCAAGATCAGTCACTAGTCACATTAGGGCAAGAGCACAATAAAACCATATTGGGGCAAGAGCCAAATGAAATCATAACTGAATAAGAGTCTGATCAAGATGAGATGACAAGTAAAGAATGTGAAGCTAATCCCGAGTCGAATCCTTCCTCAAAATTGCTCGGGGATATAAGTGGGGCTAACTTATGGAAAGACCAGAAGATGTCATATGATACGAGTGAAGATAAAGAAGTCTTAGCCAATATCAACCTGATAAGGACCGACGAATCAAAATCGTTGCTCAAGCCATAAAATCATCCAATATGGCTTTGGGGCACAGGAAGAAACGACCACGAAAATTAAGACAAAAATGGTAGAGTGACCTATATTACAAAGAAATTTCATAAACCAAATAATGAGAATTGTCTTAACTATGAGTCTATACCATGGGGAGCTCCTACAGAATTAGAGAAGTCCAACCCACAAAAGGAGAAAGCAATTCCAGCTGTCTCAATAAAATTTGAGAATATGAATGCATGAAGGGACAAAATTATCCACCTAATGAAAAGAATTCTAGATGAGCATGAGCTCATTCAAAACCCTGTGGTTAGGGAATTTCATAAACAAAATGCCAAATATTGCCTTAACCCAAGGTTCATGATCCAAGAGAGAATGGAAGAGCAACCTACCCCACAAGAAGTTCCAATTGAAGTAGAAGAAACAAACTTGTAAAAGATTCAAGATGACCTTATCCTAGATAGTGGGGCAAAGGCAGATGACCCAAATCATGAGGCTATGGATGCTCAAATTCCATTTTAGAAAAGTAACTGTACCCAGAATTTTGAAACTCAAGAAAAAATGAAATTTCAAGAAAAAATCTCTACTCCAGTTGATGATACGAGCTCACAGAAAGTTCACGACGTCCCTATAATGCATGTCACCACAAAAGAAAGTGACCTAATCAGACACATATTTCGAATAAGTGTAGTGGGTGACCCACAAGAGGTTCTAGTCATCCATCAACTCAACTGAGATCCTGAAGCTAGGGATTCTCAAGACTACATTTTTGAGGAATGCCTTAATCTCAAAAGTACAATTCAAGAAGAAAAATAGGGGTCAAGCTTAGAGGATTTAGTTGAACTGTCCCCTAATGTGAACCTAAAAGAATATTTATTCCCTTAAGAATGGATGAAAGAACTTGAAGCTTTGGAGGTCCTAAGAGGCCCACCTGGGCCACCTTCACTTGACTTCTTGGTAGACCCACCTATTTGGGATGAAGAGCTGAGCTTAAAGCATTCAATTACACCAGTATTTAAGATTGATCTAGCAATCAACACCGAAGACGTCAGGGATCCAAATTTGATCATTCCTGAAGATCCAACACCTCTACAATAGTTAAAAGAAATCAAATCCCTCGAAGTTCTAAGGGGACCGCCTGGGCCACTTTCATAGGATTTTCTGGGTAACCCACCTATCTAGGATGAAGACCCAGACCTTGAAGATCAAACCAAGTTATTCCCTCAAGGGAAAGGATATCAAGAAGAAGACCCTACAGGGGCAGCCCCTTCAAACCACTTGATAAGAGCACCCTCACGTGATGATGAAAACAAAGCAAGGGCAACCGGTGAAGCTCACGCTTTATCTCACGACTCCCAACATGCCTCAGGGCAATATACTCCCCAATATCAACATGAAGTTGCAATTGCAAAAGATTACCAAAAAGGTGTGGGGTGATCACTTGCTCATCCCTTTCAAATAAGCCAAGTGGGGCTTCCATGCTCTGTTTAGGCATTCTACTCCACGGCATTGACAACCTAAGGAGTTGAAAAATATATATAAAAAAAAAAAAAAGGAAGCTTAGCCAACTAAACAAGAAATCGAAGAACTAGGAAGCTGAGAGTGACTCTAAATATGAAGATTAAGGCTCGAGTGAAGCAATCCAAGGAGGAAACACTCTATAAGAATTTGACAACCACTGTCAATGAAGTATCAGATACCAACTAGAGGCAAGGAAAATCTAAGGATAACCAAGATTAGGACCTCCCTGCCACCTAAAAGAAGGAATGATGATCCAGCTTTTATCTGTTTTTAAGGACGAAGTACCACAAAAAGGAAAAAAATCCACCGACTCTTCTCCTTCTCCTCTTGTTTCTTCATTTTCTTCAAAAAGAAAAAAAAGAAGAAATTCCATCGAGATGAAAAATCGAAAGGAATCCCAAGTGTTGGAAAAAAAGCTAATGGATAACCGAAAGGGACCCTAGGGGTAAGAAGAAAAAAAGAAAAAGAAAAGAAATTCCACCGAAATGAAGAATCGATAGGAATATAGAGCTTTGGAAAAAAAAAAAAGCCACTGGGTTGAACACCCGAAAGGGACCCTAGGGGCAGTAAGAAGAAATAAAAATAAAAATCAGTCGGGCCAAAAATCCTAAAGGAAAACCCAAGCGTTGGAAAAAATGCCACCGAGCGGAACACCGAAAAGGGACCCCAAGGGGATAGAAAACTAAAACTTCTCTATATTTTTTTCTCTTCTCCAAAATCTCCAGAAATTCTTCTCTTCTCAAGTTAGAATGGCGTCGGAAGGCAATGTAAATTGACATTTAGGACATCTCTTCACATATTTCCAACAATCTTCAGCTATAGTAATCCAGTAGTATCCTTGTCTTTTGATTTTCTGAGCTAGGAGTGCTGCCCCTGCGTGTCTTCCCTTGTTGTGTAGTTCTTTGAGCACCATGTCAACCTCTGGTTGGTCAATACACCTTAGAACGATTCTTTCAAAGGACTTCTTGTAGAGGATGTCGTCTTTGATTAAGAAGTTGGTTGAGAATCTTCTTAAGGCATCATTATCTCTCTTTGAGGCTCCTTCAGGATACGTGTCATCTTTGAGTAAGACTGATACATCATGATACTAGGGCTTAGCTTTGACTCTCTGGTTGGCCCCGAGGGTGAACACTTCTTCTTCCCTCTCTAATTCTTGATCTTCTTCTTCTGACTCCATCTTGGGAGGAGAAAGATTACTCTTGTATCTAATGTAAAATGGTTTGACACTCATTTGGGAAGGAATGTTCACCATTGATGTGAGAATGGCCAAGGCATCAGTGAACCAGTTTGAGTCACATGTTGAAAGGATAAACTTTTGAAACAATTTGATAACTTTGCAACTGAGTTTTGGTAGAACTGGAGCTTTTTGTCTCTAACCTTCCATTCTTCGTTGATTTGATTTATTACCAGCAAAGAGTCACCCATGACCCGTAATTATTCAATTTGGAGTTGACGGACATTCTCGAGACCAGCTATTAAGGGTTCATATTCTACAACGTTGCTTGTACAGGAAAAATTGAGCCTTATAGCAGTTGAAAACATTATTTTCTCCAGAGAGCATTGGATGAATCTGACACGAGTGCCTTATTCATTCCTAGCCCTGCCAAAGTGTAACTCTCAAGTGGGATCCTCAATGACAAAGAGGTATTCATCAGGGAGATCCGTTTTGATGGGGAACAGTCAGGTAAGGCATGCTCAGCTAAGTGATCGACAATTGCTTGCCCCTTGACTAATTTTTGAGTAACATATTCGATATCAAATTCACTTAGGAGCATTTTCCATTTCGTTAATCATCCATTTAGAACATATCTTTCTAGTAGGTACTTGAGTGGATCCATCTTGAATATCAGCTTGATGGCATGAGAAAGCACATAATGCCTCAACTTTTGAGTTGCCCACACCAAGGTTAGACAATGTTTTTCCACATCCGAGCATCGTATTTCATAGTCGACCATTGCCTTACTAATGTAGTAGATGGTCTTCTCTTTTCCTTGGTCATTATTGCCTTAACATCTCCCCCATGGTCTTATCTGTTACAGCAAGGTAAAGGAATAGAAGTTTGTTGGGATCAGGTGGATTCAAGATCGGTGGGTTAGAAAGGTACTCCCTTATATGGTCAAAGACTTTTTGACATGCCTCATCCCAGGTAAATGGGGTGTCTTTCTTTAACAGACGATTGAATGTACCTCATTTCTCAGCTAATTGGAATATAAATATGCGGATAGCTTGTATTCTACCTTGCAACCCATGAATTTCTCGAATATTCTTTGGGGGTAGCATTTTTCAGATAGCCTTAATTCTCATTGGGTCTACTTCTTTTCCTCGTTGGCTCACAATGAAGCCAAGTAGCTTGCCAGACTCAACACCGAAGGCTCACTTCTGAGGATTCAGCTTTAATTGGTGCTCTCGAAGTCGGTCAAATACTCTTTTCAAATTGGGAAGACGGGCATCCCGAGTTTTGGATTTGACGAGGATGTCATCCACATAGTCTTTCATAATGTCATGCATCAAGTCATAAAATTTAGCAGTTATGGCCGTCTGGTAGGTTGCCCTAGCATTTTTAAGACCGAAAGACATGGCTCTATAGCAGTATTCCCCCATTGTGTGATGAAGGAAGTCTTTTTTTGGTTTTCTTTCTCCATGAGGATCTGATTGTAGCCAGAGAAACCGTCTATAAAGGATAACGTCTAGTGTTCAGCAGTGTTGTCCACTAGGGCATCTATATTTGGAAGAGGAAAATCATCCTTAGGATATGTTTTGTTCAAGTCCCTATAGTTGATACAAACTTTGATTCTCTCATCTTTCTTAGGTACCGCTACGATATTGATTAACCAATCAAGATAGTCCACAAGTAGAATGAACTTTGCCTTTAAACGTTTATCAATCTCTTCTTTTAGCTTCAGCTTCAAGTGAGTTTATGTTTGATGACTCTTGCCCCTTCATGGAGTACAAGATGGTATTGTACCAATTCAGGATTTAAGCTAGGCATATCTTCATAAGACCAAGCAAATATGTCAATGTATTCTTTTAAGAGAGAGATCATCTTGCCTTGTTCTTCTGGTGACAGAGAGCTTCCAATTCTTGTGATCTTCGGATCTTTCTCAGTTCGTCGATTAATATCTAAGGTCTCATCGACAATAACAGCAGGACTACCTTCGAATCTTGTCTTAAACTGCTTAGCTTAGAGCATGAGTTCCTCAGTGGGAGATTCTTCATCTGCTTCAAAATTTTCATTAGCAGGTGAGTCCTCATTTGTTTCATTTTCATTTTCTTCATTGACTTCATTTAAGTTTTCATTGGTTTGTCAAGGGCCTTGACTGCATTTTCTACAATTGTAACTGTAATGGTGTCAGAGAGGCTTCGCGCAGGATGCCTATTTAGGCATCCTGTACTAACCTGTTTTTTTGGCACAGGGAATTGAAAGTGTCTTTGTATCTCCTTGATGGATTCAATAGATAAAGGAGTAATGCTCAAATTTTCAGTAATTCCCTTAGTTTGCTTGGGAGCCGAGGAGGTGGTAGTCATAATATGAGCTCCAAGTGTAAGCCGGGAAAGTTGTTATTCTAATAGCTCTTCTTCTAGAGGAATTTCAATTATGATCTTCGATTTTGGAAGAGATTTAGTCTTTCGGTGGTCAAGACCTTGAATTCCTCCAAGAATAAAACCTAGATGCTAAGAAGATTTGAGTTTACATTGAAAGTTAGAAAGTGGGCAACCCAACCCTCTTCGATCGTCGGTGTCTACTTTAACATGAGGGGATTGAGTAATTTCCTCAACAACACCTTGCCTATTTTTTCCAAGGCTAGAGCCGGGGCAGTACCCTTGAGCCAATAACATATTCCATGCTGTGCACGAGCCAATAACACCTTGCCCATTTTTTCCAAAGCCAGATTGAAAGAAGGTTCAATGTCAAGGACATGAAATTTCACTATTTGGACCACCGACCCAATCTTAAGAGTGAGAGGGATGATCCTTACGGTTTCTCTTTGAGCCCTATCATAGGCTGCAATTGAGACGTTTGAGACCTCAATGACTGTTTATGATAACCCTAATCTTATAATAGTTTTCAAGGGACATATGTTCAGAGATGCCCCATTATCAACCATCACTTTCCTAATATCGTAACCACTCATGAAAACAATGATATAAAGTGGATGGGTGTGAAAACGATCGAACCCTGGAGGTATGTCATCATCAATAAATGTAATGGGGGTCAGTCCTATTAAAAGATTGATCATGTTGCTTAGCTCTTCGAGTCTAGTATGGGCAGTAGACTCAGTATGTGAGTCATCACGAACTACAAACATGACTAGAAAAATTATGTAACAATTTTTTTTTTTTTTTTTTTAGCTATCTAAAAAAAACAAGATAAAGATACATCTAAAAGAAAAAGATTTTTTTTTTGGAGAGAAGATAATGTCAAGAAAATTATAAGCTATCCAGATAAGGTTTAACAACAAAATATAAGATAAAAAAAATGAGATCTATTTCTAATCTAAACAGATAAAGTAGAGAATGCCTAGATCAATCTTTTTTTTATTTTAGAAAAACTTATTTTATCAAAAGAGATAAAGATTCTTCATTATTTTTTTTGGAAAGAGATAAAGATGCTTCTAAAATATGTATTTAAAAAAATAAAGATGCACTTAAAGAAGATAAAATATGATCTAAAGAAGATAAAATATGACCTAAAGATGGTAAGTATGAATAAAAGAGGATATGAAAAATATGATAAAGATTAATCTAAAGATGTTCTAGATGATAAAGATGACCTAAAAGATTATCTAAAAAGATGATCTAAAGATAAAGATGATCAAGATTAGATCTAAACGAAGATTATTTATAAAAGATAAAGATGATCTAAAGATTTATTTAAAGATGATCTAAAGATGTTCTAAAAAATTGACCTAAAAGATGATATAAATATAAAAATGATCTTGTGCTAAAGATGATCAAGATGGATATAAAAGAAGATCTAAATAATAATAATAATAATAATAGTAATAATAATAATAATAATAATAATAATAATAATAATAATAATGATTGATATAAAAAATGAATCTAAAATAATATGATCTAAAAGATCCAAAAGATCATAAAGATTAAGAGAAAAAAGATCCTAAATTTTTATGGAGAGAGAGTATACCTAGGCTTTTCTTGGGATTGGAGGATAATTTATTTAGTTTTCTAAGGGTTTTGAGATCTCCAGAGGTTCAATATGAATTTTGAGATTTTCTCTAATTTTTTGGGATTTGTGGGGATTTTTACTAAATTTTTAGGAATTTACTAAGGGGTTTTCCTATTTTTGATATTTTTGGTTAATTATCCTAGTTTCAAGAATTTTTAAGGTTTTTTTGGTCTCTTTTTTTGTCCTCCTTTTGGGTTAGGGAGAGGGGGTATTTATAAGATTCAATTGGTAATTTTTCTTAATTTTTTTGGAATTTTTCTCGAATATTTTGAATTTATCTTGAAGTTTTAGCTTTATTTATTAAAGAAAATGTATTTATTGCATCATCAGATGCATTGACTGCATGATCAGCTCGTGTATGGGTCTGTCGGGCCGAGTTACAGCCCAATCCGCTGCCCGACATTTGGGTCTCACACGGATCAAATTGTCATTTATTATATCTTTTTATCCATAGGTCTGATTCAGGCGATTCTTGGACCGTTGGAAAGCAGCTCTCCTTCAAGTAGGTTTTGGGAGGTTTCGAGGTGATTAAAATGGTTCTAGGTTGCCTGTAGTCTATTAGGGTTTGTGTTGTCCTTTAGGACCAGAATCAAGGTTTTTAGCAATTCTCTTAACTAGAATTTCGAGGGGGGTGTCTACAAGGCGATTCTTAGACTGTTGGGAAGCTCTCTAGGTCAACTTCAACTTGGGATAGCCTTAGGCAGTTTTGGAACAATTATATTGGGTTTAAGTTGCTTATGGTCTACTCGGATTTTTGTGGTCCTTCGGGCTCAAAATCGAGGTTTTTAGGAGTTCCCTAAGCCAGAATTTTGAGAGGGTGTCTACATTTTCCCATCTTTTGCATTCACCTAGGGCACTTGGTGAATGGCAAAAAAGTAGACACTGAGACATGGTGGGAAGGAAAACGTTTTTCGATGGATCATTCTTTTGAATGACTAGTACTCTTTGGGTAGGCGATACACCGATGGATGCTTTTGATCCATATGACATAGAACTTGCACTGCTATCTTTCAGTCAGTGCGATTGAGAGGTTTTCGACAATCGGGATCTGAAGTGGCAATGAACGTGAACCATACTATCTTTGAGCAGATGACACTCCTTGTTGTAGTCACTCCAATGCTACCTGAGAAGCTGTCAGTGTAGTCATCTTCGACTTTAGATCTTTTTCTTGGGGTTTGGTTCTCCAACTGAATGACATTTTGATTTAGAAGAAATAATGAGATGATGAATTTTTAGCTAATTGAACTTCTTATTTGCCTTTGATTTTCATTTTTGGGGTCCACAGGTTTAGACTTTTTCGTATGAGAACCTATGGGTTGGTCTCTATTTTTCTAAGGGTTTGCAAGTGTGGCAATTCAGGATTTGGTAGTGGCAGACGCATCATATCCAAGTCTCCATAAAACTCATTCGTTTTCTAAAACATTTTAGAAGGTTTTGAAGATAGATACAATTTTGAAATAGAAATAGAATTTCAGGTTACCATTTAACCAAAGAAATTAAGGTTTTTGAAAACTTACGAAACACATAGGGGAAATTTTGAAGATGGATGAGAACTTTTGAAAACCAAGTTTGGTAAGCAGTTTAGGCTCATGCTACCATGGAGCACTATCTTCTTTTTTCTTTACTTCTTTTATTTCCCCTCCCCCTTTCCCCCCCCCCCCCCCCCCCCCCCCCCCCCCCCCCCCCTCCTACATGAGCTTGCCAATCCTCTACTTGGGACTTTCAGGATGAAGAATCACTAAATACTTCTTTATCTTCCAATCTTGGCTCTTATGTCACAATTCAAGGGAGAATTTTTCTTGCTTTTCAAGCAAACCGGTGTCTTGGATAATAGAAATCAAACCCCAAGAAATTCTAAGGGGACCACCTGGGCCACTTTCACAAGATTTTCTAAATAACCCGCCTATATCGGATGAAGAACCAAACATTACAGATAAAATCATATTATTCCTTTAAGAGAAAGGATCCAAAGAAAATGATAGGGGCAAGGGCATGATTCCACTACTTGAAGCACCCAACATTCAAAGAATAGAAGAGGATCCAACAGGGGCAGTCGTATCCACCAGTTTGATAGGGATCGCCCCATCTGATGAAAATACTATAGAGGCGGTCTCATTCAAGATACTGACTGTCTCATCAAATGGAGAAAACCCTACAAGGGTAGCCCTACCAAACCACTTGATAGGGGCACCCTCACTTGATGTTGAATATAAAGCAAGGGAAATTGGTGAGGCTCGCGCATTATCCGACGACTCCCAACACACCTTGAGGCGATGTGCTCCTGAGCAACATGAAGTTGCAACTGAAAAAGATTATCGAAAAGGCATGGGGTGATCACTTACTCATCCCTTTCAAATAAGTCAAGTGGGGCATCCACACTCTGCCTAGGCATTCTACTCCGTGGTATTAACAACCTAAGGAGTTGAAAAAAAAAAAAAAGGGCGAAAATGAGCTTAGCCAACCCAGCAAGAGATTGAAGGACTAGGAAGCGAAAAGTGATGCCGAGTCTGAAGATCAAAGCTCGAGTGAAGCAATCCAAGGCAGAAAATTTCTATAAAAATTCCACAACATTTGTCAAGGAAGTATCAGATACCAACTAGAGGCAAGGAAAATCTAAGGATATTCAAGACTGGGACCTCCGTGCCACTTGGAAGAAGGAAGGATGATAGAGTTCTTATCTGTTTTTTTTTAAGACGAAGTGCCAAAAGAAGAAGAAAATGCGCCAACTCTTCTCCTCCTCCTCTGTTTGCATCTTCTTCAAAAGAAAAAAAAAATTCTGTCGAGATGAAAATCGAAAAGAATCTCAAGCGTTGAAAAAAAAAAAAAAAAACCACTGGGCTGAACACCTGAAAGGGACCCTAGCGGTAGAGAGAGAAAAAAATATAAAAAAATTCGCTAGGCTGAAAATCCAAAAGGAACCCTGAGCGTTGGAAAAAAGCTATCAAGCTGAACACCCGAAAAGGACCCCGGGGAGAAAGAAAAATAGAACTTCTCTATCTTTTCATCTTTTCTCAAAAATCTCCAAAAATTCTTCTCTTTTCAAGTCAGAATGGCGTCAGAAAGCAAAGGAAGGCATCAGTCCAAGTAAAACTTGAAGAGGCTCGACTATCTGAACTTCAAAAGAATGGTAGTGGAAGAAGAAAATTGGAAGTCCAAGGATATTTTTAGCACTCTGAGGAACATCTCATATTATCCAAGACACCTATTTGATCAAAAAAACAAGAAAAGGTCTTCCTTGAATTGCGACATAAGAGCCAAGGTTGGAAGATGAGGAAGTACTTAATGATTCCTTGTCTTGAAAGTCCCAAGTAGAGGCTCAACAAGGCCATAAAAAAAAAAAAAAAAAGAAGAAGAGAGATCTCCATGGTAGCATGAGACTAAACTGCTTACCAAAACTTGTTTTTCAAATTCCTCATCCATCTTCAGAATTTCCCCTATGTATTTCGTGAGCTTTCAAAAACCTTAATTTCTTTGGTTAAAAACGTAGCCCGAAACTCTGATCCTGTTTCAAAATTCAATCTATCTTCAATACTTTCTAAAATGTTTTCAAAAAAAATGAAACAGTTTCATGGATGCTTGGATATAATGCGTCAGTCGCGACCAAATGTCTAAAGTCGAAGATGACTACACTGGCAGCTTCCCAAGTAGCATTGGAGTGACTACAACAAGGAGTGTCACCGGCTCAAAGATAGTATAGTTCCTGTTGACTTTCACTTCGGATCCCGATTGTCGGAGACCTCTCAACCGTACTGACTCAAAGATAATAGCGACAGTTCGATGTCTTACGGATCAAAAGCATCCATCGGCATACCGCCTACCCAAAGGGTACTGGTCATTCAAAAGAATGATCCCTCGAAAAAAAATTTCCTTCCCGCCGTGTCTTAAGTGTCTACTTCTTTTCCATTTACCTGGTGCCCCAGGTGAATGCCAAAGAGGGGCAACTGTAGACATCTTCTTGAAATTCTGGCTAAGGGAACTCCTAAAAACCTCGATTCTGATCTTAGAGGACCACACAAACCCTAGTAAACCATAGGTAATCTTGACCCAATTTAATTAACCCAAAACTACCAAATCCTATCCTAACTTGAAGTAGAGCCCACGAGTTTTGCAACGGTCCACGAATCGTCTGAATCGGACCTATGGATAAAAAGTTATAACAAATAACAATTTACTCCTTGTGAGACAACTGTCAAGCCGCGGGCCGGGCCATAATAGGCCCAGACGCGGCCTGATGGCGCAGATGCAGGATTTACGACATAGTTAATGCATTTTATGATGCAGTAAACTTATTTTCTTTAATTAGATAAGGCTCACTTCAAGAGAAATCCAAATAAATCCAAAAAACTGCAAAAAAATCAGGAAAAATCACCAATTGAGTTCTATAAATACCCCATTCATAACCCAAAAGAAAGGGACAAGAAACCACAAAGAAATCCCTTAGAAATTCTCAAAATTTAAAAAATAGCCTAAAAATACCTAAAAATAGGAAAAACCCTCAGAAAATTCTTCAAACTTTAGGAAAAATCCCCAAAAATCCCAAACAATTAGAGAAAATCTCATAATTCATATTCAACCTTAAGCGATCCCAAAACCTTTAAAAAACAAAGGAAATTATTTGTCAATCCCAAGAAAAGCCTAAATAAACCCCACCTAAAATTTACAGCTTTTCCCCATGCCTTAGGAACCCTTGATCTAGGTCAAAGAACCTTAAATCTACAAATTCCAGCAAGCCAAATACATCCAAAAAAAAGGGATGGTGGCACACATCGGAAGAGCGGCCTGATCTAAGCCCGAAACTCTGGGTTTCGAGTCCCTAGAGGTAAGTATATCTTCATTTGCTTAATTTAACTTGTTTTTATTTATTTAATTCTCTAATTTATTTTATTTTTATGGAAATTAATTCATCATTATATTTAATTAAATTTAGAAGCATTTATTTTGGTCAAAATACGGATTTGGAGCTGGCACTGCCAGTGGACTCAAAAAAAGACCGGATTTGCATAGATCTAGGATTTTTCTAAGCCCATAATTCAAGCAACCCCACTTTTTTTACCTTTTCAAAAGTAATCAGTTTTTGCTTAGATTTGAGCAAATCTCATCATAGAGATCGGCGCAGATCGAAGCGTAAACACGCCTGAATCGGACCTACAGATAAAAGGATCCAACAAATAATAATTTAGTCCCTGTGGGACCCAAGTATCGGGTCGCAGGCCGTGATGTGGCTCAGCAGGCCCAGACACGGCCTGATGCAGCAAACGTGCTTTCTTTAATTAGATAAGGCCAACACTTCAAGATAAATCCAAAAAATTCTAAAACAATTCTAAAAAAAATAAGAAAAATCATCAATTGAATTCTATAAATACCTCCCTCTATAACCTCAAGGAGACCAGAAGAAAAAAAAAAAATCCATTGGAAATTCTTGAAATTAGAAAAATAGCCCAAAAATACATAAAATCGGAAAAAGCACCTAGAAAATTTCTAAAAAAAATAGAAAAAATTGCCAAAAATCCCCAAAAATCACAGAAAATATCAAAATTCATATTCAACTTTAGGAGATCCTAAAACCCTTAGAAAACTAAGAAAATTCTCCTCTAATCCTAAGAAAGGCCTAGGTAAACCCTACTTAAAATTTCCAGTTTTTTCTCATTCGTTAGGAACCCTAGATCTAGGTCAAAAAACGTTAGATATACCAATTCTAGCTAGCAAAAGGCATCTAAAAAATGAGATGGTGACGCAAATCAGAAGAGCGGCCTGCTTTATTTTATTTTTTCTAAAAATTAATTTATTATTAGATTTAATTAAATTTAGAAGCATTTTTCTATATCAAAATATGGATTTAAAGCTTCACTACCAGTAGACTCGAAAAAAAAAAAAAAACGGATTTGTAATCTAGGATTTTTCTGATCCCATAATTCAAGTGACTCTACTTTCGCTACCTTTTAAAAAAAATAACTCAGTTTTGCTAATATTTGAGCGGATCTCATCACAAAGGTCGGCGCAGATCAGAGAGTAAACACTCTGATTTTGCCCAACAATTCCTTTTAAATGGTTATCTTTAATGCGAACATGGCCTTCTCGGCCTTGATGCACCATTGTTGTAGTGCCTCGATATTCTCTCTCACGGGTGGTATGGTTTCACTACTATCAATGACCTCCCAGAGGTCCTGTCCTTGTAGGTGTGATTCCATGTACGACAGCCAGTCATCGTAATTGTAGCGGTTCAGCTTCTTGACCCCTCTAGATGCATTGATTAGGTCTGGCATTATGATTGGTGTGATCACACGACGATCCTAACATCTAGAAGCTCAGGCCCTGACTGGTCGGCTTCACAGTATCTCACAGCTCATGTACATGGTGATTGGTTTAATCGCACTTTGATCTCAACACCTAGAAAATCAGTCCCTAACTGATCGGCTTCATAGCATCTAACTGCTCACTTAAAATGGACCCTGACCGAACCCACTCTGATACCAATTGTAGAAAAGTTACACACAATATATCGGACTTAAAGAGAGTAACACTCATGGTTTTATCGTACCCACACTTACATTACACTCTATCTCCATACATGCTCACACTTCCACTCACATGCACTCTCTTAACAGCACACTTTATCTAATATATCAACCACTCTCTTTTCACTTACGCCCTAGTCTCTCCCATTCTCTCTTTTCTTCTCTTTTTTTAATATCACAATAATATCTACTATTTATAGACCCAACTAACTACCTATCTATGTGGTCTACTATGGGCCACATGGCCCATCACATTGCTGGTTATGGAGTGACAACGTACACCTCTTTTCACCAAGCGCCAAGTCACCGCTCTCTTGATAATTATCTCAAGATAAAAGGGAGCCGGATTGAGAGAGAAGAAGGAACGAGAGAGGGTGAGATGAGTCGACGGTCTTGGAGGAGCAATGACATGCTGCTCTCCACATACCCTAACAAAGGACGATTTAGTTTACATGGATTTATTAGGGGAGCGCGAGGAAAGCAAAACAATTTTCATTCAAGAGAGAGGCCACGCCCAAGACAACTTCCAATGATAGAGAGAGAATAAATGATTCTCATTTAATAGAGAGGTTAGAGAGAAGAGGATATAATGAATAACAGGGAAAATTACAAAAGAATATACAATTTCTATTTAATTTAAACCCAACCTAACTTTTTCTCTTGTTTTTTTTCTCAAAATACACTTTTTATGTAAATACCCCTAACCAAAAAAAAATACCTAAACTACCCTCCCTTACTTTTACCTTAACCACACCTCTCTCTCCTCTATCCCACCAAAATAGGGCTCCAGCGTAAGGTCCGGCAGTTGTAAAGGGTGGTCCGACAGTAGATGTGCGGTCTGACAGTAGATGTTACTAGATTCCAGGGCTCCAACACTATGTAAAGGGCAGTATGGCATTACTTATTTTCAGTCCGGTAGGTATCTTAGGGCGGTCGGTACTTAAGTTTCTATAAAGGGTGATCTGGCAATGCGATGGTGCGTTCTGGCAATTTTTTCTTGGGTCCAAAAGTCAACATCAAATCTGTTGAGCATGAGAAAGGCATTTTCATCTAAAAAAGTGAACTTTGTTTTCCTTAGGAGAGTATTTGCATAGAAAGTTTGTCTTGGGGGAAAAAGTTAGGTTGGAGGTAAGTTGCATAGAAAATGTGGTCTTGGAGGCTTTTTGTAATTTTTCCTAAATAATAAATAGAGTTGTTTAGAATATACATAAGGTGTGGTTTTGTATAAGGTCGAGGCCCTAAATAATCAAAGTAAGATGCACCTTCAAATAGTGCTGAAATATATATTTTTGTTATCATAAATTTTAATGATGGTTTGAAATTTTATTTTCACCTCTAATAATAAAATTTAAATGTTGAAAAATAATATAGATCAATCAGATCCATGAAAACTTTGAAATATTGAAAATTAACAAGGATAAAATATAGAATGAGACAACTTATTTTTTATACAAGATGTCACATTAATCTTGACTATTAGATGTGAAATTGGGTGCTTGCAATTGTTCCATTGACCAAGCTCAAACTTCAAAAAAAAAATTCTCAAAGTTTGTAACACATACAAGCTATCAAATTTCACATCAAATAGTTATAAGGAATTATAACCACCTTATATCAAAGGTAAATAGTCTCATTGTATAGAATCTCATTAACAAACTAGACTTAAAATCTATTTTTCTCATGTCCATACATCCTGAGGTTTGATGGTTTTGCAACATCGAAATAATCTTTTCTACTGAATTTTTGAGGTGCGCCTTAATTTGATTGTTTGAGCCTCACCCTTATATAAACTTTTTCCATTTATTAATGAACTAATAAATACATGTAAAGTGTTTTACTCCATGTATTTCATTGTTCAAGCATGTAAAGTAGTGTAAATATGATTATGCTAGATATTTATCTAGTGAGTGATTAGAACCGTTTGGATCGTGGTTTCGGTTAGACATGTTTGGTATTTGCATGTTTTTAGTATAAATTTAATGAGTAATAATCCTATAGGACCCTTCCCCACCCATATGTATAAGACCCTGAAGGATCACCATTAAAGTTGGCACGAATCTCTAGCAAAGTTACCTCATGGGTGTGGGATTTGATTTTTCTATAAATCCGTACCAAATTTAATCGTGATCCTTTGCGGTCCTACACACATGGACGGGGGAAGGTCCTATAAGATCATTTCTCAAATTTAGTATACAACTATGTATTTATTATTACAAATAATTATTAAGCTTTCGTAAAAAAAAATTTCCATTTGTTCAAATTGATGGGTATAACAACGCTTACAATATTGATGTTTTGCATCTTATTTAATGATATATTGGAAGAGATAAACTAGTCGGCGATTGGTACCTAGAGGAATAATTCTCCTTAACTTCCTATTTTCAAGATTTTAAGAAAAATAAAATATCATATGAGCCCATTGCTACAACTAGGGTTTTTAGAAAACTCCAATTAGGATCAAATAGCCAGATCCGAATAAAAATAGGTGGGACCATTTCAGTTCCCACCCTATATCGAAAATGGAACGGTTCTTTGAGAGTAACCAAGACGGACAACCCAGTTCCCAAAGTTTTAAATTTTTAATTTCACCAGTTCCCATTGTTTTTATTTTAAAATCATTCATTACTTTTTTTAGTATGATTAAATTTTTTTAAGCTCTCTCTCTAACGGCAGAAACGTTACTGCGTGGAGAAAATGAATTATCTTGTTGTACAACAGATCAAAAGAATTTACAGGCTTCCAACAAATAGAGTGTAACTTTTCTTTAAACCCCCTTGCTTCAACAGTGAGCAAAAGAGTTTAAAAAGGTCAAATGAATAAAATTTCCTTACAATTCAATTGAATAACTAAAATTAAAATGTGATAACCTCTTTTAACAAGTTCAAGAACACTAGTATACAACATTTGCGAGAAAAATACAGATAATCAAAGTAGATAAGAATACTGAAAAAATTCAGCTTCCTCTTTAAATCAAATCTTACAAATAAATACAGAAGTAATATAAAGAATGAAAAAAATCTCATCAAATTTCTTCTCTCCTCTTTGGCAAATAAGCTAGAGATCGGACCTAAGATGATGAATTTGGAGAGCAGAAATAACCCAAATTTTAAAGACAAAAAGAATACCAATCATGCAATTGTGGCAGTTCTAGAGATAGAAAGTAAAGAAGATAAAAAACTCGGAAAGAGCCCCAAATTCTAGAAAGAGAAAGAACAGGAGGTCATGTGATATAGAAATTAAAAAATACGCCCCAATTTCTAGAGAGAAAAAGAGCAAAGTAGGCAGAAAATTGGGGTTCAATGACAGAGAGAAGGCATGAGAGCATGCAGCTAATAAAAGTTCTGAATGCGCATGCATATTTCAAACTCAATGTATCATATGTGTCCCTCTCAAGGACTTCTTGATTGCATGTTGATATTTTTAACTCATTAAATGTCTCTCTCCAACGCCTTATTTTAAATACACTAGAGATTTCCACTTGCGCTACATGTGTATTAAATATTAATCATTAAAATAAATTTTTTATCCTAAAATTCTCAAAAAGGCATGTTCAATTATAGAGAGACTTTTTAGAAAGAGCAAGAATTTTATGGGTCTATCTTCATGTATGGCTTTTATTAGATAATAAATAGTTTGTATTTTAAAATAAAACTGAAAAAAGACAATATAATTTAAAGAATAAAATTGAAATTAATTTTTTAATAATTAAAAAATTATAATTATGATATAATTATAACATTCTAATGAAAATAAATTATTCTTTCTAATATCAAATTTTTATAATTATTAGAGAAATTTTTATGCTGATAGAAATAGTATTTAGACTTGAGAGAATTAAGGTAATATTCTAATAATAATAAATTATTCTTACTAATATTAAATTTTTTATAATCATTTATTACCATTAGGAATATAACATTTAGCATATTTATTGCAATAATTGACTGGGAGGGAAGGATAATTTTTACAAAGGAGAAATGATACATTTTCGGGAAAGAGATGAGAGATTTTTGTACTAATCTCGTTAGGAAAAATATATATAGATGTCCTACATAGACTTGAGAGAAACCATGAGTAGATTTCATGTAAAAGGGTTGTGGTTTTAAATGTGGTGGTTGATAGAGAGAGAGAGAGAGAGGATATCGAAATCGGGGGCATTATTTAAAAAAGAGGAGTTAACATGATAACAGAAAGAAAGAGTATGTAAATGTGAGGGGCGCTTCCTAAAACAATAGAGTTACGATGTGGTTTTAAATGTGATAGGGGAGAGAGAGAAAGAGAGAGAGAGAGAGAGAGAGAGAGAGGCATTTCCAAAAAAACATGGTTTTAAATGTGATGGGAAGAGAGTGAGAGAGGAAATTGGGGGCATTAATAAAAAAGAGCTAACATGATAAGAGAGAGAATGTAAATATGGGGGCATTTTTTAAAAAAAGAAGTCTTTCTCTCACTCTCAATGCAAATTAGTAGCCTTTTTTCATAAAATATGCATGCATATCTAATAAATGCATTTGTGAGAAAAATTAAGAGAGGACACGCATAGGAGAGAAATATGGAAATTGTGTGATAGAGTAGGAGAGAGATAAAATGGTAGAAATAAATAAGGAGAGAGAAAATACATTTTAAATTAAGAGAAAGAGAGGCATGCTTGTAGGAAAGAGATAAACGATTTTGAGAAAAAAGAAGAAGAAAAGTTTCTCTTGTACCTTGAATTAACTAAAGAAGACATAACTAAGATTTTTATTATGAAGCGTTATTATGATATTATATTATATCCTATCTTACACAATGTAATTAATAAAAGAATGTCATTTGATTGATAATATACATAATAATTAAGGATAGCTATTAATCAATTAAAAGAGCTTAATATGGAATAAATAAAAAATCAAGGATAAAATTAGAAACACAAATGATATTTGGCGTGATAATAAGAGGGGTCCTCTTCTCACTTTATATATGATAACTAGTCGGATTACGTGCGTTGCACGTAGAAATGATATAATTGATCACATGAATAATTGTATAAACATGATTATTTTATGAAAAAACATGATATTTTTTTTATAAATTTAAAAATTAGACAACAAAAAAGTCATAAATAAAAATCTCAACTACCTCTTGAGATGAACATTCATGGATAGTTTACTGGCAACTCCCAGTTGAGCATTTCATCACAAATAGCTGATGTTGCATAAAATATACGACTTGCGAGAAAAATAATAAACACAAAAACCAATAAGATAATAGAGAAAATCCTGGTTTGGAAAGATTAACATACCTATTTTCTCATAAAAAAATTAACACACTTAAATTAATTACCAATTAAATTCATGCCCTCAAGTTTCATTTTTTGGAGTCATCAGTTGCATCCTCCAAACATTGGAGTGATTGATACATAAATTAATGGGCGGTAAAAGTGATTCCCTAGGTCTTCTTTGCACAAAGGTGGCAACATGAGATCTTGTTTACGCTTAGGCAGTGAAATCAAGGATGTCTAAATTCTTCAACATTGATTGGGTTATGCATAGCATAAGATAGATTTATGAATGCATGACCTACCAAAGGGAAATTAAATACAAATTATCATCATATGTGAATAAGCATTACATTCAATGTGATGTTATTCATAATAGACTTACCAAATTTTATATCCAAAATCCCAAACCCAAACCCAAACCCTCTTGAGCCTTCTTGTTAGAGAAGCAGTTATCCCACACAATCAATCTCCTCCTCTTGTCTTCCTCTCCAATATTCAACATGTTTATCACATTCATGATAAAGTCATGAGGCCGACCTTAGCCGACCACTCATCTTCTATGATCTATAGCTCCAAGTCAATTTTCCCAGTAGCCCATGGCCAAGGCCCTCCCCTTAAGATCAGGGTTTCTGACCCCCACTATGAATGGGTGATCCCTCGAGTCGACATTGGTTTGGATGAGGTTGGCAACCACGGCATCGATGCGATCCACAAGCACAATCTCGACCCCCATTATGTTGAACTAATGCCAGATAGCCACAGGCCGGTTAATGTGCTCTCCTACTGAGATCAACACCTTCCCTTCCATATGGCCACCCCTTTTGGTCACAGATGCTTGGTCTTCAATGTGGACCCCAGCTACGCCCCTCTTCACGAAGAGCTTGCAAAGCTTCACCATGGCACTGGCTTCACCAAAACCAGTATCTCCATCTACTATTGTAGGCTTCAAGTAATCTATGTTAGGGGTCCTAGCCCTCTCTTCTTGGTTCATGTTCATACTACCCTCCCTTTGCTTCCTATTGTGCTATTGTTGAGCAAAGAAGAGCTGTTCAACTTTGTTGGGGATAATATCATGTTGCAGTCAGCTAAGTCAAGGCCATGCTCATTCGTTGAGGTTTGGGTGGGGGAGCATTGCCACCCAGACACGCACACAGTGTCCAGGTACTTGGTCATCAAGGTTACTTGGACTGGATCTAGGGCATTCAAGGTCCTTGTAAGGACCGAGATTTTTTGGGCCAGCTTGAGGCCGCGCGCGGCAGTAAGAAAAGAGGAGAGCGTGCACGGCAGTAAGAAGAGGGGAGAGCATGCGTGGTAGCAAGAAGCAGAAGAGGAGAGTGGACGCATGCGGCAAAGAGCGCGTGCAGCGGTAAGAGACCGACGAAGAGAGAGAGGAAGCCGCCGTGCGTACAAGGGATGCCGCTGTACGTGACAAGGAGTTCACGCCGCCATGCATAACTTGGACAGAGAGAGCATGCCGCCATGCGTGCAAGGCGAGAGGAAGCTGTCATGCGTAACTTGGACAAAGAGAGCATGCCGCAATGTGTGCAAGGCGAGAGGAAGCCGTCGTGCGTGACATGGACAAAGAGAGCATGCCGCTGCACATGCAACACGAGAGGCTACCGTGCGTGCGAGGAGAGAAGAGATAACGCGTGCGGCAGTGAGAAGAAGAGAGAACACACGCGGCAGTAAGGAGAAGAGCGCCGTCGTGCGCTATGTTGCCGTGCGTGATGGTCTCAGTCGCCGTGCGCAACTCTGCCAAGCCTATGCATGCCCCTTTGGATGCCATTTGTTTATTGCATGCTGCATTGCATGCCATTGGTCCTTATCCATGACACTGTGAGTGCCACTTGGCAAATTCAAGCGGCCACCTCCCCCTCTTGGCATACTTAAACCCCTTCTCTCCTCTCCCAAGCCTTTGTTCGACCTCTCACTCTTGATGATCTTTTCTCAACACTTAGAGTTGCCGCCCCTTGGAGCCATTGTCGAACAGCTTGGGATTTGACGGTGTAGGGGATTTTAGGACACATTTGAGCACGAGTAAGTGGATTTAACATTCATGTTTCCATAGTTTTGATTTAAGATAAAAATTAAGCAAAGTATAAGTGTGATTGTGATAGGAATATGGATGTATGCTAATGAAATTGTGTTGTTATGCATTGTTATTACAGAATTGTGGTCCTCACTGGTATGTTGAATTTAGTACTGAAAATAACTCTGTTGGACATGAAAATATGTGGAAGAGTACCCCTGTATGTCGGAATTAAGATGAAAAAGGTTTTGTGGTAATATCAATCATAATTTGGAATTTACTGATTATTCTATAAGGTGTGCCAAAGCTTTGCTATAAATTTCCAGGGACCCTGCATGTTTTTATAATGAACTTTTGACTGGCCAAATGGTGTCCAAATAACTTCAAACAAATTTTAAATGAAATATATATGTCTCTATTTCAAATTTGGTTTCGAAATCATGTTGAAATTCCTCATAATTTGGAAGTTATGCCATTGTTTGTATAGACATGTTACTATTATCAGATGCAGCAGTTTTCAGAATTATTTCTTATATTATACTGAATGTTTGACTAATCAAATTATATCCAAATGACTTTAAACTACCTTGAATTGAAAAGCGGTTGTATCTACTTCAAATTTTATTTTGAAATTATGTTAAAATTCCATATGGTTTGGGAATTATGCCGTTAATTGTATGGACATGTCATTGTTATTAGCTGCAGCAGTTTCCAGGACAGTTGCTTATTTTGTACTGAACTTTTGACTAATCAAATAGTGTCCAAATTATTTCAAACCACTTTTAAATAAAATATAGGTATGTTAACTTCAAGTTTGGTTTTGGAACCATGTTGAAATTTTTGATAATAGGAGAATTATGTCCCCTTTTGCATGCATATGTCATTGTTCTGAGTAGCAGTGGAATTTCAGAATTTTTATGTCCCTTATGAAAAACTGTTCACTGACCAATATGTCTCTAATTAAGACTAAACCAATTTTAAATGAAAATTGGATGAGCTATTTTCAAATTGGCTTTTGGAACCATGACTAAAATCCCCATAGAATGGAAGTTCGGCCTAATTTTCTAAGAGGCCTCCATACTGAAAATCTCGTTTTGTTATGAATTATTGAATATGCATAATTATGATATAGTGAATACTTATGAACTCTTGAATAATTATAATGAGACATTCTTGGGCATGAGTGAATACTTATGAGATATGCATGTGCGTAGTTGTAACCTGATATGATAAGTTTGTGATATGAACTACTACGCAATGGAACATCCATTGGTAGTGGGGATCTGATATGATAAGATTGTGATATGAACCACTACGCAATGGGACGTCCATTGGTAGTGGGGATCTGATATGATAAGACTGAGATATGAAATACTATGCAATGGGACATCCATTGGTAGTATGACATGAGATTTTGAGACTACTGAATAAGGCACTATGCAACGGGGTCATCTGTTGGCAGTGTAATCTGTTCCGATATGTTAAGAAAGTTATGCCGGCAGTTAAGATCTTCCCTAACTCCCCATGACAGGAAGGGAGTTAGGATGTGAATGTGAATATCTGGGAGGATCGCGCCCTCCGGATCTATATGGGCACTACGTATTGGTTCATCCATTGGTAGTGTAACGCCCTCTCACATGAAAAGCATAAGGAGAGGGTCGTGTCTTGTAAGGCCACAGCCTATCGAAAGCCCCAAAGTACGCTGGAGATCGTGTGTGTGTATGAACGCATTGTGAAATGGGTCATCCATTTTTCATTGTCTTCCCTCTTGAGTTTGGGTAGAGTCCCAAGTAATAGGATTGGCTGGACTTCTACTTCGGGAGTAGGTGCCTAGGACTACCTGTATGCACTATGTGTTTGTCTGTATGCACTATGTGTCTGCCTGCCTGCACTATGTGTCTGCCTGTATGCACTATGTGTCTGCCTGTATGCTCTAAGCGTTTCGCCTGAATTTCTAATCTGTTATTTTGATGAAAATATGGGATACTTGTTTGTCACACCCCAAGAATTTACAATACTGTTATTCCTGAGATGTGACAGACAAAACATATATACATCTATTGATAGGACAAATTTACAGTGGCGAGGTCTTACAAAGTAACAAAAGAAAGCTAGCACAACAACAATATCTTCCAAGGTTGATCTTGACTAGCACTCAAAATGAATCCGCAGTTATCCTGAAAAAATGTTTACCATAGTTTGATGAGTTTGGCTACTCAGTAAGTGATCATCATAATCCTAAAAATAATCATGATTGAAAGATATCAATATTTTCCAAAATGAGATCTATTAACAGAAATGCATCAACAGTTTCACTTTCAATAAATGCATAATTAAGTATAATCCGAGTAATTGAAATGCTTATAACACTTTTAACGGCAGTGCATAATTTAAAAGATTTCACAAAATACCCTACTGGCGTCCCAAGTAGGTCACCTATATACCCAATCAGCGTCCTGATGGGTCCACTTAATCCCTATCGGCGTCTCAGATAGGTCCACTTAATCCCTGCAGGTCCACTTATACCTCACCGGGATACCGGATGAGTCCACTTAATCCCTACCGGCGTCTCAGATAGGTCCACTTATACCTCACCGGTGAACCAAATGAGTCCACTTGTATACTTAAAGTATTTCTAAATCTCTTTAAATATCCGAAAGCAGCAATATCATGTACTCAATATATCACTAAAATCATTAATATGAATTTCACTGAAACCATTAATAACAGTCACTTTCAATAACATTTTAAAAATAACCAATCAAATATTTGGGCTCAAATTTAGAAAGGTAGCAGTTCGTAAAGATATTCTAGCATAATTGCCAATCTAATATGTATAGAAAAACTCTTATAGAAATTCAAGAATACGGAATTATCACAATTTATGGGATGTTAAATTGCAAATAAACATTTCACAACAATGCTATAATCAAATGCAAAAATATCAATTTTCAAATAATAAGGCAATCATTTGCACATGAAATTTACAATGTCTAAATATTTAAAAACAATAGAAAGAAATCTCACAATTTTACAAAAAGCAGAAATATCACATTTATTTCTAATAATTTGATAGTATCTAAAATTTTCTAACAATAGACAAGAAAAATAAATAAATTTATTTTTTAAAGAATTTACAGCATTTAAAATTTCTAACATAGATAAAATATCACAATTTTTATTAAAAAGATTATTTTTCAAGATAATGAGGTCGCGTGCGCATAAAATTTATCGCGCCTAAAATTCATGATAATAAGCAAAAATAATTATTTCATTTTATTTTTAAAAAGAATGGATTATTTTTCGAGACAATGAGGTCACTTACACACAAAACTTATAAAATAAAGATCCTAGACGGAAATATCACTATTTATTAAAAACAGACTATTTTTCAGGAAGACGATATCACTTACCTAAAATATTCGAGAAGGAGCTTCCGATAAGAATTCGGCTAGAGAGAGAGAGATAAGAGGCCTTAGACCAGTACACAAGAAAAGTATTGTATTGTGCACATATACCCCTTTAATGAAGAAAGCAAAGGTTATTTGAAAAAAAACAAACAAGAGTTGGTTTCCTCGCGCTCGGAAAGAAGTTGCAGAAACCAAAATAGGGGCTAGGGTTTTTAAATGTTTAGAGAGAGAGAAAGTCCTCGTACACAGAAAGAAGTTGCAGAAACCATAATAGGAGCTAGGGTTTTAAATGTTTAGAGAGAGAAAAATACGAATAAAAAGAAAACACCTCAATGCAAATGCAAGGTGTTGATTAAAGGAGTGTTGTAAAACTTTAAGGTGGTGGACCTAAAGTCCACCCAAGTAAAATTGAACCCTCAAATATATTAACAATAATATCTTTTATTTATTGTTAATATAAAAGCAACAATATCCTAACGGTAAATTAGTATTATGATTATTATTATTATCATTACTAATATATACTTATTATTTTATTTATTTATTTATTTATTTTATTTTATTATTTTATTTTATTTTTTTATTTCTGTTAACAACATTAATATTAATATTATTATTATATATATATATATATTTGAAATTTTAGGATTGTTACACTGTTAGTTCATGTGATGTGTGATCTTTTGATATCTACTTTACACTTCTTCCACCACTACTAAAGAATTGTGATACGTGGCTCCATGTTGTGACACCTGCATGAATTTTGGACAATGTTTATGAATGTCATTGTATAGGCTGGAATACATAGTGTTGATCTGTTTACTGTGCTTTATAGCTCAACCTTTTGACTTTGTCTGTGTAGAGTGATAACCTACTGTTTATGAGAGCGGGCGGCTGGGCACTCGGGGGCTGGCAGTTGAAGTTCTGGGCTTGGCAAGAAAAGCTTTATCTTGATTGTAGTTGGTTGTTGGTGGTGGCCACATAGTTGTTTTGCTTAGAGTATTGTATTTTGTGGTTGGGCCTGTAGTGCCTTGAACATGATTGCAATTAAAATTTTTGGAGCTTGTATTTATATAAGTTGGTTTTATTTTTGTCCAATTCTTTGTATCTTTGAGTTGGTTTTGCTTTCTTTTATGGTTTGCTTTGATTCCAAATTCTAAGAAGCGTTGAGCGCACTCCCCCCCTGAGTGGCATTCGCTACTTCTAGTCGCGGTCCCGCGCTCTGTTGCCCTCCGGCAAGTGCGGTAGAGGACAAGGGGTAAGGTTGTAACAGTCCTCAAAGTCGTCTTGTTTGGGTTTTTAGGGTTTGCCAAGAAGCTTATTTGATACATAGGTCTATCCCAGGCTCCCTCGCAATGCCACCACCTCTCAGTGTAGGGGCACCGGGTTAGTCAGAACCTCTCAGTGCTCCACCATGATTTCACCTACGCAATTTCTGCCTCAAACCTCTTCTCCTCCTCCGGCACCTGGCGACCATTTCAAAACTAGGAATATTTATCAATTTATGTATAGAGCAAAACTTGAAAGAATGATCTTGTACGTGAGAATCATCTTATCTACGCTCATGCATATGTGGGGGTGTATACATGATTCTATGTTAAAAACCTATGGAAAACATAGTTATTAGGATGGCGAGGGGATGCAACCTATCTATGAGGTAATTGGTGGTAGACGGTGTGTCCCCATCACTGTCCATAATTTGGGTGGTCTAGACGGTGTGTCTCCATCACTGTCCATAATTTGGGTGGCCTCTGAATTTTCCTTGGATTATTTATTATAATTCTCACATATGTATGTTGGACTTCTACTATGAACCATATGATCATGGCAAGCTTATGGTACTAAGGGTCATCACTGTCTAGAGAGAGCGGAGAGAGAGGCATAGGGGTAGAGAGGAGTTACATGAATGGGGAGAGGCACTCTCACTTTTCATATCCTAAATGTAAATTTTAATTTCGTCTTGTGTAATTTTTGCAATCAATTCTTTCTTTTAGAGGTCGGATAATCTATAACCTACAAAAAATTCAGAAGTTGATTGAGTTTTAACCTGTGTTGGATCATAAGAGGTGGCTTATAGGTCCTCAAAGAAAGAGATCATATGTTGATCCACTTCCTCACAATCTATCATCAAGTTACCCTCTAAGTCCTTAAGAGAATAAATTCATTCATTCTTGCGTCTGACTACTGTAAAATGAACAAAATTTGATATTCTCATCACTGTAGACAATTGGATGTAGCTAAGGACACCACATTACCAGTAAATTCTTGTGAAGCAAAAACCATCACTACCTGGTTTGTGAGGACTTTGGATCTTGATGGAGGCACCACATCACTAGCAACTATTGCATGAAGGGCACCTGAACCAGACACTTCTCAACTTCGCAATTTAGCTTCCCACTAAAGCCTTCAATATTTCATTACTGGATGGCTTCAAAATACCAACATGGTCGGTAACTTCTCTATCTTCATCAATGACATATTATTCTGTTGTACATCTATCTTCAAAACACACTGATTTTATACCTCAATCTCCCTTATTTTTACTTCAATATTTAGAGTTTTTGCCAAACTTCATGTAGATTTAGGAGCACAAAATCATCAATCCTTTCCATATTAAAAGGAAATTACCTTTCTAATATTAATCCAAAATTATGATCCACAGTATTACCATTGCCAATTACTGATCTTTCTCAAACTAGAACCAACCACCAAAAAAGGCGCACCCACCAAGCTACCAAATCTTCACTTGTTTTAAAAACCCTATTTCCTTCGACATTATCAATATCCTCTTGTCATCTAAGAGATTAAACGATTCCAACTTTGAGTTAAATAAGAGGGACTTTCAGTGTTTAAACTGCATCTGGCGATGTTGCAAGGCTTTTGCAATGAGATGATCAACAATGTCCAAATCTAAAGTAAATGCCTTAGATGTTGTTTTGCTCTCCACATCACCTTGCAATCATAGGCGTACTGGCTTGACAGGTCATTCGAGTCATCCTCCGTGTTAGCTTGAAACAACTGCTCTCCTTCACCCATGGCAGCAAGAGCATGAAACCTACCACCACTAGCCTAGATGGCTTTCTTTCAAAAAAAATAGTTAATGTTCCCCCTTCCTAGTAAGACAAACCTCCTTGTCTTGATACTCTCAGGTTATAGCTCCTCATTAGAATGAGTTTTTACCTTTGGATTGCTTATGATGATGTCCAGCAATTGTTTTTTACGCTATAGGCCTTGTGGCAAAGGAGCTTACATTTTTAACAAACAGCGAGGATAAGCACATAAATGAACTTTTGGTGCAGTAACCTCCCATCCAAATTCACTACTATCCCTTATGGGCATTCCATCTTAATCTCCATCACAACTCGAAATCTCACTTCCACTTGAGTTTTCAAATGGGTTGGCTTATCCATGAACACTAGTTTCCTGATCAAAGCTACTAATTTGAAAATGATTTTTGGCTCCTAGCATAGAAGAGGAAGATTATGAAATTTGATCTATACATGAATTGCACGCGTAAATCTGTCCTCAATGTCAACACATGTGGTATCCAATTATGAAGAACTGGATATTTCTTGTTGATAAACCATAGACCCCCTGTCAAAGCGATCCCCATTTCATTTGCGGATTTAAATCGGACTAACAAAAAAGTATCATTAAGAGTGACCACTTCAAAGTCTGCTGAATGCGCCACATTTTCAATAACATAGGTTTCTTGTAACTCTGTTCTAGTCTACTACCCAAGAAATAGCCCAACAGCGTATTACTCCATTGTTGCTACTATTCTCATTAGCTTCATGACCTATGTAAGATTTATCTATTAATGCAGCCTACCTAAACCACTATGGGTAGCAATATTAGAAGACAAACCTTCTGCTTGGCTTGTTGAAATACACTTGGTCGATAAAGACTTAAGACATGATGGTAACAGTTGCATTTTAGGATCTCGTGATAAAGAATGCTCTGATGATAACATAAATCTACAAGGCACAATACTCTTAAAAATAGGTCAAGGTGGAAAGCAGCAACAACTCCAAGGAAGAACCAGTAACCACCTGCTTAGATCTATCTTGAAAACCCACCGTGGCATTAGCTCTATGCATGGATGCATTTGCAACAGTTTCATTTGTGTCAAACAATGCATTGGCTGCTGCAAAATCACCATTGTACGCATCAAAGCATCATCTATGGCTACCAATTTATCGAAGGATTTCTGCTTCGGAGAGGTTTCGCATCAAAGTATCATCTATGGCTACCATCTTATCGAAGGATTTCTGCTTCAGAGAGGTTTCACGCATGGTGGAGGAAGAAACTAGTGAGACTTCGGGGTAGAAGATGGATCATGAGCTCTCAGGTCAATGGTGTTCACCATGGGAGGAATGTCATTATGGTTGGGCCCTGTCACCAGCTCCATGAGAGGATCACCAAAGCATGTGATCATGGCTCCCCCATCACAATCAAAATCTTAAGTGGGATTTGAATTTGGGACGTCGTATTGCAATTGTCAACACCATAACCATTATGAGGGATTCGATTTCTAGAAATACCTCAAGCAGATAACTGAGATAGGGAAAATGAATGGTTGACTATGAAATAAACGTAATAGATGACAAACACTTTGACATAAGAAATGTTCTCAGTATTTAAGCATTTTCAGTAAATTAATGAAAAATCATAATGCAATATCACGAGTTTTTAGGAAACCTACAAAGCTAGATTTTAAAAAAAATTGAGTGTTTTTTTAAATTTTTTTTAAGGCTAGATTCAATTGATCCATCGAATTTAGATCGCCGATCACGATTGGTTCTTCAGATGGACAATCCGTTTTTTTCAAATATTAATTAGACCTCATCATGATAATTTAGCTCACCTTATCCATTATTTGGATATTTTTATGGTCTCCCTAGATTTGAAATGCAATGAATAAGAGAGATAGGTCCTAGACTAGGCTAGCACAAAAGCCACAACCCGGCCTAAAAGCCCGTGGCTAGGACTTTCCTGAAACAATTGGGGCTGTCCTTAGCCTGGGCTCGGCCCGGCAGAGTGGCAGCTCTAGTCCTAGTGGTGAAATGAGCTGTATGGAAATAAAAGTTATGGGTTAGGAATTTTGTTAAAGTATAAAGTTGAAAGAAGTTAACGGAATAGGATAGGATAGAGTTAAAATATGAACCAGTTGGAGTATAGCTTATAAAACCATGAGGCCAACATACAACACACAATTTAATTTAGTAGCTAATGACATGTATGTCGTACAGTTCTCAAACATAGAATCTTAATGTATTTTAAATAGATATTAATAGTACATTTTACATTATTATACAAATTTAACTCAATAAAGTATTCAACACTAATTGTGCAACATTTTAATTTTCCAAGTTTTTTTTTTTTTAACATTTTGTTTCAATTCTCAAATGTAATATTACTTCCTAAACTCCAAGTATTTCTTGATTTTTAGCATTCATAGTTATTAATTTTCTTTGTTCTTGCATTATTCTTTCAAGGTAAAATATTAAATGGATGCCAGTTGTAGCTACAATGTGGAGAGCGAGACCTTCATATATAATGAGATTGTATACTACAGAAATAGCTATTGCAAGTCCCCCAAACTCTTGAGTGTACTTGTGGATTTAGGATGTAAACATATCTTAAATAATTACAAATATAATTTTATCACATATCCATCTTTTTGCAACTCCATATTTGTTGTCATGCATACAAGTAAAACGAGCTGTTAAGAAAAAAAGGTTTATAGTTACAATTTTAGTATATAATTTTCCTTAATATTTACCAAAATCATGGTCGACATGGCCAAGGTTATCACCCCATGAAATATTGGATACAAAATCCATTTCTAACATGGATTTTGGATATGGGACTCATATAATTTGATGTTTTAGTTGACATATCAAAGCCTCACCCTATGTTATAAAACATATTTGATACAAGGTCACAATTATCTCTAGCCATCAAATGTTACATTTAACAGTTTAGTGATCATCATGATGTTTGAAAATTTTTATTGACTTTGAGTTTAGTCAATGGCCCACTCCCAGCTGCTCTGATTTCACATTCAGCCGACCAAAGGTTATTCTGATTTTCTTGTCCGAAAGGTAAATGGTACAGTGATGATTAAAAAACAAAATATACCAAAGTTTATGTTATGTCTTCCTTTGAGATCTCATTGCGACCCAAAAAGGAGAAGGCAAAATGTATCATGTTCTAAATCATCATGGTAATAACATCCTTGCAGGATCATCATGGTCAAACCTATGGTATGGGCATTTTGATGGTAGGAAAGTAGGAAACACAATAGAATAATTGAAAATATGATGACTCGATGAGAAACACATTTGAAAATACAATGAAAACCACATTCCATTGCCTTATCGTGGGTTGGTAATGACCCTTTGACCACGCTGGTATAACAATTAGATGGATCACACTACACTTTTCAAAAGAAAGATTGGGAATTTTATATAAATACCTCTTAGATTATGAACTACTGTACTATTCAGCTATATTTTTTAATTTAGTTTCAAAATGCCTATCAAAAGACTCATGATCATGACTGGAAATAGATTTTCAGACCATTGTAATAGTTTTTGGCACCAAAAGTACTATTTTCAGACCATTGTAATAGTTTCTGGCACCAAAAGTACATCTTTTATCAATGGAAAAAGTTTATATAAGGTTGCAACCTTAAAATGTAAAATCACATATGCACCTCAAAAATCTATCGGAAATGTTGTTTTAATGTGAAAAATCTCTCTAATCAATCATCTCGATATTGAGATCCATGAATATGAAAAAAAAAAGTTTTTGAATTTCGGAAATAGTGCATCTTCCAATACATTACCTAAACCGTCCATTTTCAAGATTTTCATATATTTATATATCTACTTGATTTTAACATTTTTGGAATTTAAAATTTTCTAATTAGGCATGAAAATAGATTTTAAGATAATACTAAGAATTTTTTACAACAAAATTACATGTTATGATAAAATTTTAAGGTGCACCTTAATTGGATTGTTTAAGGTTGCAACCTCATAGAAACCGCACCCATTAACAATATTTGGATGTGTGGATTACTTTAATTGTTTAGAGTTGATAACTTATACAAATTACAACCCTTTACTTTGACCATGGTTGATCAATTTTAATTCTTAATAGGTCGTTAAGATGTATCTATACACAAACTTTGATGTGCTCCATGCACGTAAAAAGCCAAAATCTCCAAGAACTATATCCATAGAAAACTATAGAACATAGAAACTGCAGAGGTATGAAACCTTACAGGTTAATAAGATCAGCAAACAGGCATGCCACTGAGTGGAATGATCTTCCAATTTTATTGAAGAGAATTCCTCGTTTTGTCTCTCAACACACACACACACACACAGGTTGATTTAATTTCATGGTAAAATTATTTACTAGATGCTCAAGCAGTGGAATGATTTTCCAATTTTAGCGAAGAGAGTTATCTCCATTGTTCCCTGTTTTAGTCGATATCTCTCAACACAAAAAACAGACCATTTTTATTGCATGGTAAAATTTATATAAATGATGTCACTAACAGTGGAATGATCTTCCAATTTTATTTAAGAGACTTCTTCTTGCTCCAATTTTATTCAATGGCTATGAACACACACACACAATGTAAATTATTTGTAAGAGAGTACACACACAATAATTGCTGAGTAGATATGGATGAAGCTAAAAGTCCTTCTCAAACAGCTATCAACAAGGACTATTATATCTATGTAAAAATCCAAGAGAGAGTTGTGACAACTTCTTTGCCCACAAGAAAAAAAGAAAAACAGGGGGTATGGTTCTTGATCTCAATAAATTAGTACTAAAAATACTCACAAATTACTAATACCGCAAGTTTTTTCTCCCTTCCTCTCACTAGTATTGGCACTTATGAGAATGGGCCGAGGCCTTGGCAGTAGTACCACTGAGCCCTATGGTATAGTCTCGAACTCCATTCTCACCAAAGGTAGGGGCTCGAATCCCCACTGATTAACCCTTCAAAGTAATTACCCAAAAAAGCTCATCTATAGTTTGATGAGGCTCCTTGTAAAGAAAGTCAATCATAGCATGCTGGTGTGATTAGAAAACTGAATTTAGGCACAACACAACATCACTGATTTGTGGGCGCAGGGTACTCTCTTCTTGGACACATGAAGCAGCTAAGGTGACTGCTTGGTTTAGGTCACTTTTGGGGTAGTTCCCTTGAAGTAATGGATCAGCCATCTCAGGAAGCCTTATTTGTTCTTTGAACATTTCTTTGGCCTGTTAAATTGGGCATGAGCAGTTACAATGTGATCAAGAATAAAAAGTAACAATGTACTGCATGTTTGTGAATGTATAAGAGGTTTTTCATGTCCTTATGCCCATATCTGTGTGTGATAGATAGAGAGAGAAAGAGATACCCAAGAAACTAAATTTTGTTCCTCAGTTGGCCTTGTAGGATCAATTGCTCTCCGTCCAGTTATTAACTCTAATAGAACAACTCCAAAGCAATAAATATCTGACTTTGCAGCTAAATGACCACTGGTAGCATATCCTGGGTCAATGTAGCCGCATTTACCAGTTACCGTTGTCGACACATGTATTTTTTCTCCAATGGGACAAATTTACCAAGCCCGAAATCGAATAATCTCAGATTGTATTGTTCATCAAGTAAAATGTTCGAAGTTGCAAGGTTTCTAAAGAAAACAGGTGGACTTGCTATGTTTTGCAAATATTCTAATCCTTTAGCAAAACCAACTGCAATTTTCATTCTCGTAATCCAGTCTACTGGCCACCGATCTACTGAGATATCTGTGTAAACAACAACCATTTCAAATAATCGATATCCAACACTTAAATTTGGTAGACTTGTCTGATCTTCTGAGTTATCTTACCACTAAAGAACACTCAAATATCTACTGCATAATCAAATTCAGTATATATCAATGTTCTCTCATATATCTTTTAATTTTCAAGTTTATAAAATAGAATAAAACAAGTATATCAAGGTATGAGGCGTAAGTTTGACAAATAAATTCAAACTAGCATCTCTGTATAAGAAGGTGGCTATGTAAGAGAAACATAAGAAAAGCATACCAAAAAGGTGGTCCTCTAGAGAACCTGACGCCATGAATTCAAACACTAGTAGTCTGTGATCTCCATCAGCACAATAACCTAAAAGATTGATTAGGATAGGGTGATGAAGCAAATTCTGCAGCATCAGGAGCTCAACAAGAAACTCTCTGTTTTGATTCTTACAAAGTTGCTTAACTGCCACAACCTGACACCAATAAACAGGAATTTGCATTAGATTCTCACGTTTTAATCGTTTGATCAAGGGCTACAAATTTTCATCTTTCATTTCTTTCTGGATATTGTCCCAATCTCTAATTACATAGCATATTCTCCCCCAATTCTATATTCTAACAGTTCCAAAACTGGAAAGGAACACATACACATACACACACACACGAACACGTGCACACACACAGGGGGGAAGGGAGATGGGGGGGTGTGGATAGAGAGAGCATTCACCTGACCAGTGTTATTTAAGTGTCCCTTGTAAATTCTTCCCGGGCCACCTTTACCTAATAAACATTCCTCTCAGAAGCTATTTGTTGCCTCTTCCAATTCATGGAAACTGAATTGTTGTGCACTACTTCCATCTCAGCTCACAAGTACCATTTGTTAATAGAAAAATATTGCAAGAAACTCATCAATTTAACAAGGCACTTGATCAATCTATAAATGATACCAAATATAAAGCACAACATAGTCCCATAGACTATTATTATGTTTGACGTTCCATGGCTCTAGCAACCATCTGTTCCCACTCACTGGATGTTTGGAGATTAACCAGAGTTCGGCCCAAAGGACATCCACTCGGGAGTGGATGGTGGATGTAGCTTGGAGCCTTAGACTACCATGGTCTGTTGAACTATTGTGCACATTTTTCTATCCATAATTCCAAACTGTAAATATCTGAAGATGAGGTACAAAATCCATACAAATGGCACTCAGGCCTGCTTAAATCAATAAACATTGTGGAGTAACATAAAGCAGAAGATAGTGACATATGACTTGAGGATTATTTTGAACTTCTGATATCAATTTCTCTATTTGCGAAATTATTAGTGACTTAAAAGTTATAAAACTGATACAGGGCCAACACATTTCAAGAACTAATTCGAGCTTCAAATTTCAAATTTGTCAAACCTGTATCACATATCTCAGTATCATCAATTAAGGCAATTTCTTACTGATTGTTAACAAATATCCTGTTGATGTTAGTTTAGGAAGAATAGAGACTGGAAATACAGAATGAGAAACAAATGAGAAAATACTTCTGCTGAAAAGTGGGTTTCAGTTTTGTCTCCAACTAAATCGAGTTCAATCATGAGTTTGCATATTATAATTGTATGGAAGAAACTAAATAAGAAAATGAAAATCTAGAAAATTAGTAACAATATCAATAGAAGGAACAACTACCCAAAAAATATCAATAGAAGGAACTATTCCTTTTGACTGCAAGAAGATAATTTCCTTTTTATGGGCGTTGTTAAGAAGATATTTCATGTCATAGTGTTTTACTATTCCTCGCAAGTCTATTTTATATGTATATGCATTTGCCAAAAAAAACTCATCTCAAAAGTTTCTTGTAGTTGACTAGTAATGCCATGAAAATGGAATCAATGGTGAATCAGAGAACCAAACTGAGAACAAACTAAACACATTAATTATATACTCAATATAATTCCCCTTACAGAAGTCATATAGCTTTGTGCTATGAATGAGTTCTTAGATTATCAATTATGGTATTTAATCTTGTCATATTCTATGTGGATTTGAATCCCCCACGGGTCAACCCAAATCAGTGTTAAAAAACAAGGATTTGGGTTAGCACTGCAATGATCCTAAGACTGAGCAGGTCTATATAGACAAGGCCAAGTCTGTCATAGACTCAGCTTGGTCCGAAGTCCATACAACAAAGATAATAAAATTTGGTAAACCTCAGCTATTTCCTATGTGTTTGGTTTCAGATTTGGCGGCCTGTGTGCATAACTAACACTGGTGAGTCCAAGTTGGACTCGGGAATGGGGTTGGGGCATCTGTTGTTTGGGTCGCAGATGCACAACATGATGTCTCACCCTCCATTCCCACCGTGATCATACCAAAAAAAGAAACAAAAAAGAGTCTAAGTTAGACTCGCTGAGTATTCCAACACTGACCCAAACAAAACCAAAAGTTGCATTATCGATAACGACCAACAAGCTCTTAATATTTTGATAAATCTAGAAGACCTTTGTTTCAATTGTAATACGAATGCAACATACATTCATAGTGACAAACAAAATGGAAGCGATGAACAGAGCCCCAAACCATGAGGGAAACAAAATGGTTTATCATGTGTAAATTCTATTCTAATGGACTACCGAGAACTTGTTTGTTGGGTCATCACTGTGAAGTGATTGCCTGTTGTGAAGAGAAGTTGAGAAACTCTCTCCATTATTTTTCATGGTTCTCAGCTTTACATTGTAAATCACAGCCCGACTTATTATGGATGTAAATCAGGCTCATTATGGATGTAAATCAGAACCTCTTTCTATTAATTTTCATGGTTCTCAACTTCTCTTTACATTATAAACCATTTTATTTCCCTCATGGTTCTCAACCTCTCTCCATTACATTGGAAATCAAAGCCCGACTTATTATGGATGTAAATCAGAGCTCTGATTTACAATATAAAGTCGGGCTCTGATTTACATTGATATCATCAACTTTACACTGATTTTACATCCATAATAAGTCTACTAAGATTAATTTTAAAACACAGCTCGGGCTCTTATTTACATCCATAATAAGTCCCTCTCTGGTTCAAATTTTAGTGGTATATGCATACCGTAGACTACATAACTCCGCCTTTGCCATCACCAAGCCCGTCATGCTGATCCCCAGCCCAGGTACTAACGTAAAACTTTACCAAATCATATCATGAATCCTGAACCTATGAATTCATATAACCGACCCTAGGGAATTGGGACCATGTGGACTGAATTACATTGATATCATCAACTAAAAGTGTGGCAATTCAAAGTTCAAACTTCAAACTAATCTCATTGCATAGAGGTAGAGTTGCCTTTATGTGTAGATGAATGACCAATAGTTTGAAGCAAAAATTTATTTCATGCTATTTTCTCAGTCATGAATTTATTTTTCATTTTTCGATAAATTCTAACTCTTATAGAACATTCACATAAACATAGAACTTTACCTTGAATATTTCAATGAACATACAATTTAAAGTACTTACCTCGATGAGCAGATGACTCCCCTGAAGTGCAGCTCATTTATCCTAATTCTGGATGATAGATTAAACTAAACGGAGTCTCTCTCTCTCCTTTTCTCTCTCTCTAACACTGATACGAAAATAAATTCCGACAAAGTTGCACCCCCCTTTCTCTCTCGTCCTGTTGTGAAGATCCAGAAAAAATATAATTGGAAATGGAGTTGTTTCCTTCGCGAACTCTAATATCTGATTAAATAATGAAAACAATGAGATTTTCCAACCTTCCAAACACAAAAGTCAAAGTCATTTTATGCGGAGGATCTTTAGGTGTTCTTTCCACATGACGTGTTGACAAATGGCTTCTGGTCTCACATGCTTTAGGAATGCAGAGCATAAAAACGCCATTAATACGCCACTATTTGTGGTTTCTCTAACGGAAAATTACAAAAACGTCTCTTGACTCAACTTTCTGGACTCCAATGACTTTTTAAAACACTAGAAAATTCAAATGACTTTTTAAAACACTAGAAAATTCCAATTACTGTTTCCCCAAGTTGGTCAATAAATATGTAGAGAAATTATCACAAATATTTTTTAATTTTGATCGAAAAAAACCCTCAATTTTTATAAACCTCGTTCACATTCTTTTTCTTTTTCTTCAATTTTGGTCACTTTCTTCAATTTTGGTCACCTTCACAATAATAATAACTTGAATTTGGTCACTTTCTTCAATTTTGGTCACCTTCACGATAGTAATAACTTGAATTAATATTACGGTACTTTAAATACCGTAAAACCTAAGCCAAATTATGCGAAATTTTAAATTATGGTACTTTAAATAACATAAAACCTAGGATATATTATACGGCATTTTAACTACCGTGTGATATCCATTAGATACATTTCAATATTGATATCTATATGTAGAGATATATATTGATAAGGTTATTGGTGCTCATATCTCTTGATTATTATAAGATTTGGTATTTATAGTTTTTGGTATTCTATCTCTTGATTATGATAAGATTTTATATTTATCTGATGTATTTATCCACCAGTAACCGTTAAGAATAAATACCATCAGTTATGGATAGTACCACCTAAATATGCTAGGAATCTATCTATAAAGATATATGTTGATAAGGTTATTGGTGTTCATATTTCTTGATTATGATAAGAATTTGTATTTATCTGATGTATTTATCCGCCAGTAACAGTTAAGGATAAATACCATCAGTTATGGATAGATACCACCTGCTACGCATTTTATACTGTAGTTAAAATGTCATATAATATGGCTTAGGTTTCTGTGAAGGATATATTGGTCACAAACAACCAAACTTGAAGAAAAGTGATGTGGACGAGGTTTATGATAGTTGGGTTTTTTTCTTCTAAATAGACGAAAATTAAAGTACATTTGTGATAGTTTCCCATAAATTTATGACCAAAATAAAATTCCAATTACTGTTTTCAGTTCGGCTGCTAGATTGGCACCATGAAATCAATGTGCCAAATTGTTTAATACATTTTTTGTGTCGGTCGAGAACGTTTTTTTTTTTTTTTGTCAATCTGGCACGTACTCATTTTTCAATATGGTGAAAAAAAGAAAGAAAACAAAAGAAATGGGTGTTGTAAACATGAGTCATATGGGGGTATTTTTATTTTTTTAAAAATTACATTTTGAATTTAGGAGGTAGTTGCAAAAGAAAATGGGGTTTTCATAGTCATCATGATAGCCTTTTCCTAATTAATTGGTGTCGACTAAAATGGGATTTTCATAGTATTTTAAAATGTTGTTTGGGGAAGATGTTAAAAAAGTTAAGGCAATGGGGTCTCATTATTTTTCCCTTTCTCTAAGTTACCACTGAGTCCCAACAAGGTGAACAACTAAAACTTAACTAGTGTGTTAAAGATCGACCATCTAGTTTGGAAGAGCTCGAATTTCAAACTAAACCTCTTGAGTTGGATTGGAAACGGCAGGGCACTAGACCAAACCCCCATAGATTGGACTCAAACTTATTAATCCCAACAATTCTAAGGATGGGGATTAAATACATATTTCATAAAGGGTGCAGTTTGTATAGAACCAAGGCTCTAAACAATCAAATTTGAGCCCACCTTCAAATAGTGTCAAGAAATCAAATTTGAGCCCACCTTCAAATAGTGTCAAGAAATATGGTTTCAATGGGGGAAAGTTTTGTGATAGCTTTAAATTATACTTTCATCTTTGGTTATAAAATTTAAAGCTTAAAAAATAGTGCAGATCGATAAGATTCATAAAAACTTGAAAATATTAAAAATTGACGGTCGAAAAATGCATTACAAGATGCACTATTTCCAACACTTGAAATTCATTTTTTTTCTCATGTCCATACATCTTGATGTCGAGATGATTAATTTGATGATATTCGGGCATCAAAACAACCTCTTCTAGTGAATTTTTTAAAGTAGGCTCTAATTTGATTGTTTAGAGCCCAAGCTCTATATAAACTTTTCCCTTTCATAAATATGTTAAATACACACACACACACACACACACACACACACACACACACACACACATATATATATATATATATATATATATATATATATATATATATATATATATATATATATATATATATATATATATATATATATATATATATATATATATATATATATATATATATATATATATATATATATATATATATATATATATATATATATATATATATAGATGGAAAAGTCTTCCTAACACCTATAGCCGAAAATGAATAGTAATTTTACCTACCCTCATCACCGTCTAAGTTTCATCGCGCGGCCACGATTGCCCGTAGTGTTTTATTTTTTATTTTTTTTCTGTAAATTGAAATGACCTAAAATTTTGAGAGTATGTACATCTTACTGAGGCACATCTAATAAAAATATAAAAACTATTATTCGTAAAAAAAAATTGATGAAAATACCCCTGAAATGTTTCTGAGGTATTTTGGTCAAGTTTTTGCATCTAAAATATTATTTTTATATTTTTCTAAGATTCCCCTATTTTTGATGAATACACGTTCCAAATTTCAAACTATTCTGATTTGTAAAAATAAATACAAAAATAAAACACTACCGGACAATCGTGATCGCGCCAAGAACTTTGGACGGTGATTGGGGAGGCGAATCACTATTCATTTTCACCGTGTTGCATAATATTTTCCTATATATATATATATATATATATATATATATATATATATATATATATATGAGTAATGATCTCACACCCATGTGTGTAGGTCCCCAAAAGGTCACCATTAAATTTGGCACAGATCTTTAGAAAAGTCAAGTCCCACACCCATGTGATAACGTCTTTAGAGATATGTGTCAAATTTAATAGTGATCCTTTGGGGGCCTACATACCTAGGTGTGGGAAGGTCTCATTGGATCATTACTTATATATATATATATGCATTATTTGTTGGTTATTACTATGAGTATATATATTTAAAATAAGTGCATATATAAAATTTATTACTATTAATATATATATTTAAAATAAGTTAATAAAATTCGGGTCAGGTCTGGGTTGGGGTCCACATTGATCTGGACATGGACTCAAATACTAATTGGGTCCAAGATTTAGACCCATACCCGACCAACTAGGTCCAAATATTGGACCCATACCCGAACTTGAGTGGGGTCTATCCCTCGGATCTCAAGCCCACGGGTCCCGATTGCCACACTTATTCTTTAAATTATTATTGAATCCCCAACGAGGTGTGAACCACTAAACCTCAACTAGTATTTTAAAAATTGCCCATCTGGTTCAGAAGAGCTCAAGTTTGAAACTAAACCTCTTGAGTTGGATTGGAAACGGCAGGGGACTGGACCAAACCCCCATGGAATTGGATTGAAACCTATTATTGTTCACTTGATAACATCTTGTTTTTTTTATGGAAATGTGTACAATATGACCATTTAGTTTTGGTACAAGGCGACCACAACTATTGTTGACCGTTAGATGTGAAATAGAGTGGTTCGGGATGTATTATTGACTAAGCACAATATCCAAAATTAAACTTCTCGAATGTTGTGCTATAGTTCAATTCATTAAATATCACATCCAATGACTGAGAATGATTCTGAACTCCTTGTACTAAAAGTAAATGGTCTTATAGTATACAATCCCTATTTTTATTTTTACTTTTTAAAATAAGATTTTCTGATAAAAAAAACATGCCCTTCAAAGTCGACTTGGTTCTTTCATATTAAAATCTTATTTTTTTTAATTACTCTTTATTTCATCAAATTGGGTCAAATTTGTGGCATAATCTTCCTCTTTCACGTATCTTAAACAGCCATATTTTTTTTTATTGAAATAAATGAATCATTCTTTTGAACTTTGATCTATGGCAGAAAGTAATTAGGCTATGAAGCTTTAAGCTTTTGAGTTTAAACATTGAATTTACAAGGGGAGAGAGAGAGACTAATAAGAAACCCCACTTGAATGGTAACAGATCTAAAAGGATTAACAAGTATCTTGATAGTCCTGTAATTGAAGGATTAAATTTTGCTTTGTTGGCTTGGAAAGCAAGACTAAACATCATCATCGACGTCAAAGCCTTTTCCCAATTAATAAGGATCGGCTACACGAATCTTGACTGGTTTAAGAAGAATTAAATATAACTCATGAAAATTGGCTTGAGAATAGAAGAGATCTTAAGAGAAATGAAACAACAATGGAAAGAAGCATAAAAAACTAATGGAAAAATGGCTCTATGAAAGATTGTTTAAGATGATAGTTCATGCAAACCGGTAAAACTAAGTTGTCCCATGGGTTGGACTAGTCCAACACTGATTGATAACTTCTAGACCTATAATGGTTTGAGTCCATACTGGACTACAAAGGGCATAGTCAAGAATTTGACTTGCTGGTCTAGTCTAATCTTGATAACTATGCTCATCACTCATTAGAAGTACAAATAGATCGCCTAATTTTAATTTTGACTACAATTCAAAAGAACCTTGGAATTCAAGTTTCAGCACTTTACCCACTTCAAATATGAGTTTCTCCTAGATAATTCCCTTGGATTAAGAGCTCCTATTTACCAAAATGCTCTTATCTCTTCAAGGAGAAGGTTTTGATGGGCTGCTGACTCATCCCTATACATGCCTTCACCCATCAGAACAGATCTTAGAGATAAATTTTATATCTAACAATTTTAGGGCAATCTCAATAATGGTGAACATGAATGTGAAAAAATAAAATTATTTCACAGATATGCTCCATCTACCTCGTATTTTAAGTTTTAAATTTTATAATTAGATATAAAAATATATTTTAAAGCTATCACAAAGATTTTCAATATTGAAACTACATTTCTCAACATTATTTGAATGTGCACTTTGATTGTTTAGTGCTTGGGATTTACACAAACTGCACCCAATCATATATTAAAAATTTCCTGCCCCATATTCCCAATTGCCACAGAAGCGGCAAGAAATGTGAATGCTTTTGGTCAGAAAGAAGGACCAACTAAATGGCAAGAAAAAAAGGAAGCGAAAAGGAAAATGTATTTGATGAGTTGTGAAGGCCAACTTCTCTTTGGGTCTCAGTGGCAAAAGTGTTTAGGAACAGCGCACTGGACCTATGAATGTAAGAATGAACATGTGTATGTATCACGATCCTTGAAGACCCAAAAACTCAAAAACACCGAATTGAAAATGAATCTCAGTTACAAATGAACTTGATAATCTCAACAATCCCTTAAGAAGGTGGTACTTGTCAAACATCATGTTCATTTTATTTGCTCCTGACTAGGAAACTGGTTCCATTTGAAGGTTTTCTTCTAGTGCCAAAGCACCAAAATAGTAATGTGAATAAATATATGGAGAAGAGCAAGGAAGGGATTCTAAAAGCGCGATTATATGGAATAAACCTATGAAAATATTTGCAAATATTTTGCTCTTCCATGTTGCTCATTCATTTTGTTAGACTGTGTAGCCCCTTCTGCTTTGGGATGACTATCCCTCATTTTTGTAAACAGTGTTCAGTCAACTGGGAATTGTAATTGTAACTCTCTTATTTATTTTATGAATATAATACAGTCATCTTATTTCGAAAAAGACAGCGTTCAGGATATAATCTCTCTCCCCCTCACATACACACACATCCTTTGACAGTAATTCTAAAAATGTAGTTATGATGTTTGGCTTCTTCAAAAGCATTTTTGCTATTGGTTTTGCTTGAGAGTGCTGAGTATGGTGTAGATATGGAATTATGCTAGCTGCTGGTGATGGTGCCTATAACTTTCCCTAAATTCACTGGCACCCCTTTCTATAACTTCATATTATTATAAAAACCTTATTAAAATCTCACTTTCTCATCATTATATTTTTACTCCATTAAAGGACAATAATATTGTTTAATCAATTGGGAGTGTGAAATTGTAGGGAGAAGAAAATCAGGAGCTTGACAATAAAAATCATGTCTCTTCTTTCACCCTTTATTGGATTTTACGAGAGGTTACCGCATAAAAGAATTAAATGCCCTCAAATTAGAATAGAAAATAAAAAAATTGGAAAAGTGGTTAATATAATCAAACATTTCCCCTCAAGTTGAGAATGTTGCATGAAAAGCTTATAAGTCAAACTCCAAATGTCTGAATTCAGTTGCTGCTTTGGTGAATATATATGGTATCTTGTGAGAACAAACAACTAGCATAGAAATATCTAAAGATACCACGTTTTTTTTTTTTAAACAAAGTGATAATCAATCCCTATGTTTTGTGCTAGCATAGAAGGCATATTTATAAGTAACAACATAACACTTTGGTTATCACAAGAAAGTTAAAATAGATTTTCTCATGGAAATTCCAATTTCAATAAGAAGAGCATAATCAAACGACCTCTACAACTACAATACTCATCACCCTATATTCATCACCCTATATTCAGACATAGAGCTAGATTGATGCTAATTAGTGTTTAAAAAATTATCGATCTAGCATTGCCATGGCCGATTCCCTTACATAATCGAGACTCCTTAGTAACCTCCCCCCAATCTAGAAGAGCTATTGTATATACAATTGGGAAAATTGCATATAACCCCCCCTAATCTATTCTTTTATCGCAACTTTTACCCTAAAATGTACTTTTCTAGCAAATACCCCCCAAGTCAAAAAGTTATAGTTATTGAAACTAAAATGCCTTTATCCGACAAGCTCGCGTTATATCCCGGTAGGCTGCCCAATGACCAAAGGTTAACTGTCCAACCGCAATAAAAAAGTTTCATACTAATATAATAAAACCAATTCCGGACCTCAATTTGTAGCTGCCAAACCGTGTGAACAATACACCAGACCGTAGTAAACAACTGTTGGATTGATGTAAAAACAGTGTTGGACTGATGTCACCTTGTGCCGGACCTAGGGCACCTTATGTCATATTGCGTGCACACTATGCCAACAAATAATGCAATGCCGGACCAAATTGATAATCGTATTTTGGTCACCTTCATGATAATCGTATTACCGTAATAACTTAAATTAATATTACGGTACTTTAAATGCCGTAAAACCTAAGCCATATTATACCGCATTTTAAATTATGGTATTTTAAATACCATAAAACCTAAGACATATTATACAGCATGTTAACTACCGTATGATATACATTAGATACATATCAATACGGATATCTGTAGAGATATATATATTGATAAAGTTATTGGTGTTCATAGCTCTTGATTATGATAAGATTTGGTATTTATCATTATTGGTGTTCATATCTCTTGATTATGTTAAGATTTGGTATTTATCTGATATATTTATCCTCCAGTAACATTTAAACATAAATAAAATCAGTTATGGATAGATACCACCTAAATATGCTAGGCATCTATCTGTAGAGATATATATTGATACGGTTATTAGTGTTCATATCTCTTTATTATGATAAGATTTTGTACTTGTCTGATGTAAGATTTTGTATTTGTCTGATGTATTTATCAGCAAGCAACAGCTAAGGATAAATACCATCAGTGATAGATAGATACCGCCTAAATATGCTACACATTTTATACGGTAGTTAAAATGCCATATAATATGGCTTAGGTTTCTGTAAAAGTTATTTTGGTCACAAAACAACCAAAATTGAAGAAATGGATGTGAACGAGGTTTACGAAAGTTATGGTTTTCTTTCTAAATAGACGAAAATTAAGGTATATTTGCGATAATTTCCCATAAATTTATTGCTCACATCCAACTCCTTGTACTAAAAGTAAATGGGCTCATAGTATAAAATCCCAATTTTTATTTTTGCGTTTTAGTATGAGATTTTCTGATAGAAAAAACGTGCCCTTCATAGTCGACTTGATTCTCTCAAATCGAAATCTTATTTTTGTTAATTGCTCGTTATTTCATCAAATTGGGTCAAATTTGTGGCATAATCTTCGTCTTTTAGGTATCTTAAACAGCCATGTTTTTTTTATTGAAATAAACGAATCATTCTTTCGAACTTTGATCTATAGCAGAAAGTTATTAGGCTTTGAAGCTTTAAAAGCTTTTGAGTTTTAACATTGAATTCTAAGGGGGGAGAGAGAAGACTAATAAGAAACCCCCTTGAATGACAACAAATCTAAAAAGATTAACAAGTATCTTGATAGTCCTGTAATCGAGGGATTAAATTTTGATTTGTTAGCTTGAAAAGCATGATTGAACATCATCATCAAAGCCTTTTCCCAACTAATAAGGGTCGGCTACATAAATCTTGGCTTGTTTAAGAAGAATTAAATATAACTCACGAAAATTGGCTTGAGAATAGAAAAGATATTGAGAGAGATGAAGCAAAAAGGGAAAGAAGCACAAAAAGGTAATGAAAAAATGGCTCTATGAAAGATCGTTTAAGATGATAGTTCATGCAAACTGGTAAAAGTAGGTTGTCTGATCGGTTGGACTAGTCAAACACTGATCGATAACTTCTATACCTATAATGGTTTGAGCCTATACTGGACTACAATGGGCATAGTCAATAATTTGACTTGCTGGTCTAGTCGGATCTTGAGAAATCGATCACGTGATTTTAATTTTGACTACAAATCAAAAGCACCTTGGAATTCAAGTTTCACCACTTTACCCACTTGTGAAGGTGGGCCACGTGGGCCCCTTAAAATTTCCAAAGTTTCAAGCTCTTTTCTTCTCCATCATCTATAACTGGGTTTACCTCGAGAGGTGACTCGGTTAAATCTTCTAAGTTTGGCTCCTCATCCCATGTTGGTGGGTGGGTCTGGTGAAGGTGGCCTAGGTAGGCCCCATAGAGTTTCCAAAGGTTCGATTTCTTTTGATATTTGGGGTGTTGGCCCCTTTTTTAGAAGTGTAATGAGAGATTTCGAGGTGTTGACCCTTTGTTTGGAAAATGATCCCTTCTCGTTGATCTGGATCACATCAATTTCTAACACATCATCCTCATCATATTGATCTCACTTAGGTGGGTCATCAAGGTTTTGTGGTGAAGGGCTTCCTTTTAGCATTTGTTCATTTGCCCCCTCACGAATTATTGCCCTAGGATTAAGGTTTTTCTTATCGTCATGGGCTTGGGAATCCATAACTTCCAAACCTTAGTTGAGCTTATGCTCAAGTTCATACTGCTCTTGCGAGTTTGATTCGTTGCTACACACGTACAGACCATTTATTGTGTTAACCTGGATGTATGGGTTGAAGGTTCACATGCCCTAGTGTGACTCTTAATGATGGGGATTTCTTGTGCCACTTTTGAGAGTGTATCTTGGAGTGGAATTCTATATGCGACACCCTTGTCTTTTTCCCTTTCTTCAGTTATGGGCTTGGAGCTAAGATCATCCTCACTGCTCTGATCTTGAGTATCCTTAGTCATCAATTCCTGGGTGAGGTTATGCTCATTTTGGTCTGGACTTTCCAGTTGATTCTTCTTGTGCTCCAAGGCCTTTGTAGATGTTCTTTGGGTTTGGGCACAGCTTGTGATTCGCTTGAGTTAATCAGGTTGACATCAATATTATTTGTCAAGACATCTAGAGTTTCTGATTTTCCTTTGTTGTTAACATCTTCCTTTTCGACAATTATCATGCCGTTATCAATGAGATCTTGAATTCTATGTTTGAAAGCTTGACATTCCTCACTGTTATGGGCATAGTTTTGATGTCAATCGTACCATTGAGATATATCGCCTCCATGGAAAGGCGGAATCTTGGCTTCTATCGATTATTCTATGAACTTTGCCTTAAGCAACTTTTTAAGGACATTGGTCATAAGCTCATTAATCAGAATGAATTCTCTTGGCATGGAAGTCTGCATTCTCCATGCCTTAGGTGGGTGAGCTCGATGAGCACAATGACTTGGAGGGATAGTTAGTGTGCTCCCTGACCACGTGACTTCAGGATGAAATTTAAAATGTCTTCTTTATCTTTGACATGCACCTACCCCTCCAAGAACAATCTACTTCTTTGCCACTCGCCTATCCCTCGAAGGACAGGGAGAGCCAATGAGGGGCAACTGTAGACACCTCATTTTAAATATGGAGGACCATACTTAACCTAGTAAACCCAAATCCATAATTCACATAACCTATCTTGCGAGCCAGAACCAATGTGCCTGCCCGGAACCCTACAAATACCCAATTTTAACCTAGATTTCTACAAACGCCCTGTTTTACTAAAAAACTCATTAAAAATAGTAAAAAAATCCTTTTCGACCCAAATTTTTCTGAGAGCTTCACAACATGCTCAAGTACACACCTGAAAAATAACTTTTTATTTTTGAGCATATTTTACCTATACGACACTATGTCTGCCGCCCAGCCTTGAGCAACACCAAGCGTGCCGCCCAGGCAACATAAAGCGTGCCTCCCAGGCGACACGTCCTATACTGCCCATGCAAAACTACTCATGCCACCCAGATGACATGACCCGTGCCGCCCAGGCGACATGCCCCGTGCCACCCAGATCCGTGACCCTCAAACTGCCTTTTTTTTTATGGGATGCATTTATTATGTGAGTATATCCTCCCTAGTGGATTTTGACCCTTATAAAGCCTGTTTTCATGGTCATTTGATGGGGGATAGAGATTAGAAACCCTAGAGAGCTGCAAAAGATAGAAATCTTAGAGAAACGCTCAGAGAGAAAACCCTAACTGAACCTATGCTTAAGAACCCTAGTTCTAAGCCATTTCCAGTGGACAACCAACCTTCTTCAACCAGTGACTTGCTGGCTATCATTCAGATCAGAGAGACAAAAGGTGACCAATTCTGATACGAGCGAGCCCCAAAAGGCTCGGGAGTCCCGGGCCATCTGGGGGCCTTCCGGCCCAGCTTGATATCATTCTCGACCCTCTCTATTTCTTCATTTCCTTACTGCTTTGTTTTATTTTGATTAATTTTCTTTAAAAATTGCATTTTGATATCTTGGATCATTCTAGTCCTGCCACAGATCTGAGAGTAGAACTGCTCATTTTCTGGCAGATCTGGTCTCATATCCTAATTTGATTTGTCCCACCTTCTCTACTACTTGTTTTCCATTTCATTTTTATCAGTTTAAAGTGTCAATTCAAAGTGATCTACATCCACAAATGGCTTCGATTTTGCGCTGTAAATAGTTTGGTGCCCACCGTGGGGGAAAGACACGCTCTCAGAAAAAAATTTAGGTCAAAATGGATTATTTTACTATTTTTGATGATTTTTTTGGTAAAACAAGGTGTTTGCGAAAATTTGGGTCAAAATAGGGTTTTTGTAGGGTTCTGGGCAGGCAGATTGGTTCTGGGTCACAAGATAGGTTGTGTGAACTATGGATTTGGGTTTACTAGGTTAAGTGTGGTCCTATAGGTTCAAGAAACCATGGAATTTGCCATATTTAAAATAGGGTGTCTACAGTTGCCCGTCTTTGGCATGCCCTTTCCTTCGAGGGACAGGTGAGTGGCAAAAAAGTAGACACTCTAGCGTTCCCTATCCTTCGACCGATGAACGTCAAAGATAAAGTAGACATTTTAAATTTCATCCTGAAGTCACGTGGTCAGGGGGCACACCAACTATCCCTCCAAGTCATTGTGTTGATCGAGCTTACCCACCTAGGCCATTTTTTCTCTTAGGTTTTTAAGCGTGAGATGTCGATGAGTTATACAAGCTTGAAGCTCGAGTTGGATTTTCTAGCCATGCCAATTAACCCTAAAATTTTTAACCCTAGAATTTTTAACCCTGGAATTTTTTTTATCTCCTTAGGGTTTCCTAAGGCTTTCTATAATTTTAAGGAAAAAGAGGATAATAGACATTGAAAATTTGTTCCTGATGTCGCATGGTCAGAGAGCGCCACAAATATCCCTCCAAGTCATTGCGCTCACGAAGCTCACCCAACTAGGGCATTTTTCTTCTTAAGGTTTTCGACGTGAGATGTCGGTGAGTTACACAAGCTTGAAACTCGAGTTAGATTTCAGGCCATGCCACTTAACTCCAGTTTCAAATCTGCAAACCTGCATTTTTCTGGATTTCCTAAGGGTTTCCTAAGGTTTTCTATAGGAAGAGACGTATTCGGCCGAATCCGAAGAGAGAGACGAGGCATCAACGTGGTAATCGCGGCAACACGGTGATCATCATATACGGGTATCCAATTTCCTAGTTTTAAAAGACATTTTAGTAATTTTGAAAGTAGGGAGAAATTTGAAATAGAACCCAGAGCAGGAACAGGTTATAATTTAAACAAAGAAATCAAATTTTTTAAAAACACAAGACATAGAGTGAAAATTTTGAAAAGAGAAATATATTCCAAAAAACAAGATTGGTTAGCAATTTTAGCTCCCACAACCATAGAGCCCTCTAAGTAGTTTAACGTCATGCAGCGATGTGGGTCTTACAGTTTTATCACTTGTGATCCCTTTGGTGAGCCCTATGTGAGTGTATTGTGTCTTTGCTTGAATCGTCGGGATTAGGAATCATCAAGTATTTCTTTATCTTCCAACCTCAGCTCTTGTATTGCAATTCAAAGAGAGTTCTCTAGAGTTTTCGAGCAAAATATAGTTTAGAAAGTATAGGATACTGCCCCTAGGTGTTCATAATCTCTTCCGATTTCATTCCTCCACCACCCACCTTTCAAAGTTTTAGATGATCTAGGTCCTTAATAATGTTTCATCAGGCTAATGCTTATTGATTTTCTTTTAACACCACTTTGACTCAGGGGAGGAAAAGAATATGTTTAGAGAGAAAAGACTTTTGAGATTAGACGGAAGGATAGAACTTCTTCTTTTTTCGTCACCCCGGGGTCCCTTACGGGTGTTCACCCCAGTAGCCTTTTTTCCAACGCTTGGGGTTCCTTTCGGAATTTCAGCCTAGCGAATTTTTTTTTTTTTATTGCATCGCTCTAAGGTCTATTTCGGGTTTTCAGTCCGGTAGCCTCTTTTCCAACGCTTGGGGATCCTTTTGAATATTCAGCCTAGCGGAAATTTTTTTATTTTTATTTTTTAAGAAGAAGATAACATTGACAAGAGGAGGAGGAGGAAGAAGAGTCAAAGGTGCCTCTTTTTTTTTTTTTTTTATAGCAATTATCCTTAAGATCATTTAAGAATTCGATCATCTTTCCCTCCTCCAAGTGGTAGGGAGGTTCTAATCTGGGTCTTCCTCTGATTTCCCTTATCTCAAGTCGGCATCCAAAATCTCATTGACAATGGTTGTTGAATTTCCGTTGAACTGCTCCACTTGAACCTTGGTCTTGGGACTAAAAATCACTCTCAATTTCCAAATCTCTTAAATTGCTGTATGGATGGATGGGCTCATCAGGGTTTTCTCGTTAATGGAGTACTTCATGTGTGAAGCATGAATGCCTCATTTGGTCATTTGCAAGGGGTGAGTGATCACCCAACTCCTTTTCAATCATCTTTTTCATTGCAAATTTCAAATTGTTTATCGGGGGTTAACTCCGTAGTAGACTCCTTTTCAGTGCTCGAGCTTAAGTGAGACTCTCGCACCAAAGGAGTAATTGAGTTGACATGGGAAGTCAACAGAGAAGGGTTCAATATCATTAGCTGCCCCTGTTGTATCCTCTTCATGAGAGGACTTTGCCCCTATTGAATATTTTGATGCGGTTGCCCTTGCAGGGCTTTTTGTTCCATTGGGAACTTGTTCTTCACATGATGAATTCTCTTGATATGGTGGTGCTCCGGTTATCGGAGTTGTGCTCATGTCGTTAATGACTTTTAAAGAGCCTGCCTCTTGAGGAGGTAACATGGTCTGATTTTCAATATCCAATTCTTGATCCCAAATTGGTGGATCATTCAAGAAATCTTGTGAAGGTGGCCCACATGGGCCCTTTAGAATTTTCAAAAGTCCATGCTCTATCAATTCTAGTGAAGATGTAAAATATTTGGGAATAGTCAAATTTTGGCTCTTTTCTTCTCCATCATCTATAACTGCGTTCACCTCGAGAGGTGACTTGGTTAAATCTTCTAAGCTTGACTCCTCATCCCATGTAGGTGCGTTGGTGAAGAAGTCTGGTGAAGGTGGCCTAGGTAGGCTTCTTAGAATTTTAAAAGGCTCAACGTCTTTTGATATTTTGGGTGTTGGCCCCTTTTTTGGCAGTGTAATGAGAGATTTTGGGGTGTTGACCCCTTGTTTGGAAGATGATCCCTTCTCGTTGATCTGGATCATATCTAACACATCATCATCATCATATTGATCCCACTTAGGTCGGTCGTCAAGGTTTTGAGGTGAAGGGCTTCCTTTTAGCATTTGCTCGTTTCCCCCCTCACGAGTTATTGTCCTAGAATTAAGATTTTTCTTGTCTTCATGGGCTTGAGAATCTATAGGTTCAAAACCTTGGTTGAGCTTATGCTCGACTTCATATTGCTCTTGCGAGTTTGATTCATTGCCACGTACGTATTAACCATTTATTGTGTTAACTTGGAAGTACGAGTTGAAGGGTTCATATGCCCTAGTGTGTCTCTTGACGATGGGGATTTCTTGTGCTACTTTTGGGAGTGTATCTTGGAATGGAATTCTATATGCAATACCCCTTTCTTTTTCCCCTTTGGTTAAGGGCGTAGAGCTAAAGTCATCCTCACTGCTTTGATCTTGAGTATCCTTAGTCATTAACTCCTGGGTAAGGTTATGCTCGTTTTGTTCTTCATCTATTGGGCTTTCAAGTTGATTTCTTCTTGTGCTCCAAGTCCTTGGTGGATGTTTTTCGGGTTTGGGCACAACTTGTGATTTTCCTGAGTTAACCAGGTTGACGTCAGAATTGTTTGTCGAAGCATCTAGAGTTTTTAGTTTTTCTATGTCATCAGTCTTTTTCTTTTTGACACTTATCGTGCCATTATCAATGAGGTCCAGAACTCTATGTCTGAAAGCTCGACATTCCTCCATGCTATGGGCATAGTTTTAATGCCAATCGCACCATTGAGATCTATCGCCTCCATAGAAAGGAGGAATCTTGGCTCCTGTCGGTAATTTTATAAGCCTTGCCTTAAGAAACTTCTTCATGACATCGGTCATAGGCTCATCAATGGGAGTGAATTCCCTTGGTGTGGAAGTCTGTATTCTCCATGTGGTAGAATGTATTTTAGTCTTTCCTTGTGAATGGTTTGCATAAGTGTTGCTTTTCTTGATCATGTTCACCTCCCCTTCTTGAGAGGGTTTTTCGATTGCGGCTTTATCTTCCTTGGCTTGCTCATATCGTGATATTATTTCAAGCATATCATCAAATGAGAAAGAGACTACCCCCACACTGAAGAACGTGACATATTTGAAGTCATGTTCTCTAATGCTATGCTTACCTTCGCAGCTTCAGGGAGTGGAGTTTCAATGACTCACATAGCGGCCTCTCTGAATCTGGTTATAAACATGGAAGGAGACTCACCCGACTTTTGTTAGGTAGAAGTTTACTTACCAAGGGTAACGAATCTTGGCCTTCATCCATTATAGCAGGAGGAAAATTGCCTGAACATTTCGTCAGGAGTTGCTTGAGGGTCCTCCTTCATGAATCTTCGATGTCACAATAAGGGTTCTTCTTTTAAGCTATGCGAGAACATGACCTTAAGTTGGCTGGGTCGGTCTCGCAATGTGTGGACCATCAATAAGTAGGCATTGTTGTGTGCCTCATAATCCTCTTTCCCTGAAAATTTGTTTCTGAACTGTGGCATCACAAACCCCACTGGTAGATCTTCTAAGTTTCCTAGAATTTATTGTACATAAGCTGTAGGAGTTGAGAAATCCCATATTCCCATTTTCTCTAAAGAGTCTTGGAGGTGTTTCATATGAGCGAGTTGAGCCGTTGTTGTGATGTGAGCTGGCTCGGTTGTATGGTCTGTTGAACCTGATTTTGTGGTATGTGACTCGTATGAATCGGCTGTTGGGCCCATGTAGCGGGTTGCCCCAAGAACTGAGCCTGAGGAACGTGTTGAACTTGATGTGTCGGTTGTCGGGTTGTAGGCTCACCCGAGTTGAATTGGGTCAGAGCATATCCATTACTCGAAGGTTGCACAACTTAGCCATGCAAGGAGGCCTGCAGGATAGGATCACCACTTAACTAGGATGAACGACTTAAGCTGCTATGACGACTAGAGCTCCGACCATGGGCGGCTAAATCTACCTGATCCTGACCTTGATTGGATGATCTTTCCCTACCTAATCTTGCCCCAGCACTGGACTGAAAGAGTGAAGGAATGCCATTACTACTACCAGGTGGAGTCTGCCCTCTAGGTAGTCTTGGGCTCGAGTGATGTTTAGAACTAGACCCCTGGGCCATAGTGGGCTGGATTGGTAGGCTAATAGCCTTAGGATCATCCTGGTTTGAGCCAAAATATTGGACTTGGCCTATGGCTTGAGCTTTTGACCTGACTTTCCTGGATTGAGTGCGTTGGATGGTGTATCCTCTATTGAGGAGTTCTTGAAAGTAAGCATGCACTTTAGGATTGTCTTTATATCGAGTTAGGTCAAAACCCTGACCTTTACTAGTGATAGGTTGCTTGGATAGACTTTTCTTAGTTGTATGTGAACCCACTCGCTCACTATATGGCTAATTGCTAAGACTGGAATGTTGGGCTGCTAATTCACCATCGCGGTTTGTACGGTTGAGATCAGCTTACTCAGGGATTTGGATAGGGGCCATATTCTTGTTGTGTCGACTGGATTTGAGGTTAACTCCTATGTCTTGAAGGATTGCCCCCGGCCTAACCCCTTGACTATTCAAGGTGTTACGACCCTTATCAACCTGTTGGCTCATGACTTCTAAGGGCTGGCCTTGAAGGCGGCTTCGACGACTAGGTTTGGTTCCATGTGGGTCGAGAGTCGGCTCACTGACGCGAGTGCTATGGATGATTGGTGAGGGAGCACTGCGACGGTGCCTCTCGGACTGACTAGATTCTCCGGATCTAGACTGAGCTGGGACCATAGGGTTGGACCTTGCTCTATCGTGATCCTGGGTCATAATTCCTAGACTTGGTGACATCTAGACTCGACGCCTCATGGTAGATCTATTATGTCTCTATGGGCAAAACCCTAACTAAGATCTAGGTCAGGATTAGACTGGATGAAACCTGTTAGACTCAATGGGTTTTGGTTTGAACCCTGAACTAGGGAACCTAGTCTAGCTCTAGAGGCAACTCTAAGCTTAGACATATGCTAGAACCTAGACTAAGACGTAGACCAGATGAGTACAAGTCTTAGCTCGGACCAAGAGTGGGTCTGGGTTCGGACCTGGGTTTGAGCCTGATTCGGACCTAGACTGAGCTGAGGGCAAGCCAGGGCTTGGACCAAGAGGGTTGTGATAATCAGATCGAGTGTGGCCCCGGACTGGATCAAATTTGGTTTAGGCACGAGCCCTTGACTCGGACCAAAAAGGGGCTTAGGTTGGGACCTGAGCTAGGCTGAGTGCAAGCCTGAACTTGGACCCAGAGAATTTTAATGATCAGGCCAGGTATGGACATGGACTGGACCAAAGATGAACTATGAACGAGCCTTTAGCTCGCACCAAGAGGGGCCAAAGTTCGGACCAAGGCTAGGTTGGGTACAAGTCTGAACCTGGACCTAGAGGGTTCAGCTCTGACCAAACCTGGTTCGGACCTAGGCTAGGTTGGGTACAAGTCTGAACCTGGACCTAGAGGGTTCAGCTCTGACCAAACCTGGTTCGGACCTAGGCTAGGTTGGGTACAAGTCTGAACCTGGACCTAGAGGGTTCAGCTCTGACCAAAAGCAGATTTGGGCTGAGACCCAAGATCAACCAACAACAATAAGCAAGCAAGTACACGAAAACGTTTGACCTAGTATAGTACTATAAGTAGGCTTGGATCTGTGGCAAGGCAAACATGATCCAAGATATCAAAATGCGATTTTTAAAGAAAATTAATCAAAATAAAAGAAAGCAGTAAGGAAATGAAGAAAGAGAGAGGGTCGAGAATGATACCAAGCTGGGCCGAGATTCCTGAGCCTTCTGGGGCTCACCCATATCAGAACCAGTCCTCTTTTGTCTCTCTGATCTGGATATTAGCCCGCAAATCCCTTAGTATAGGGTGGTTGTGTCTTATAGATCGTTCTAGACTCTCTCAGGGTTAGAGTTGAAGTTGCAGAAGAATCACTCTAGGGCTTTCATCTCCATCTCGTTAGGTTTTTCTCTCTCTATCTCTAATCATATTCTCCGTCTTTGCTAGGGTTTTTTTCTCTCGTCTCAAGCCTTCCCTCAAATGACCACGGAAAGAGGCCTTATAGGGGTCAAAACTTGTTGGAAAAGAGAAGCATGCATAACAAGCAAATCCCCGCTCAAAAGTCAAATTTTTTTGAGTCACGGATTTGGGCAGCAAGCTCTGTGTCGCCAAAGGCTAGGCGGCACGCTCTTTATCGCCCAAGACTGGGCGGCACGAGTTGTGTCGCCGGGGCGGCACGCTTAGTGTTGTATATACCAATTTTTGTCAAAATTGATATTTTTCACTTCTAGTGTGTTCCTCAGCCTCTTGTGAAGCTTTCAGAGAAACTGTTGTTCAAAACGGATTTTTTTACTATTTTTAATGCGTTTTTTAGTAAAATAGGGCATTTATAAAAATCTGGGTAAAAAATAGGGTTCCTACAGTGTTCTGAGCAGGCAAACTGGTTCTGGGTCACAAGGTAGGTTGTGTGAACTATGGATTTGGGTTTACTAGGTTAAGTGTGGTCTTAAGAGTTCAAGAAACCACAGAATTTGCCAGATTTAAAATGGGGTGTCTACAGTTTTTTCGAAATTTTGATGTTCAAATCACGCTTGATTTGCCCCACAGTGGGCGCCAAACTATTTACCGTAAGAAATCAGAGAAATCTTGAAATGAAGGTCTCTCGGATCTTTCACCTTAAAATGATGAAAATGAAATAGTAGAAGAAATGATAGAGAAGGTGGTACCGTGAAAAATCACAGAGATCTTGAAATGAAGGTCTCTTAGATCTTTCACCTTAAAATGATGAAAATGAAATAGTAGAAGAAATGGTAGAGAAGGTGGGACAAATCGAATTTTACTGGATCAAAGAATGAGCCTTCAACTCGAACCAAGAGGAGCCTAAGTTCGGACCAAGGCGAAATCTGGTTTGGACCAGAGCTAGGCTGAGTACAAGTCTGAACCTGGACCCAGAGGGTTCAGCTCTGACCAAAAGCATATTCGGGCTGAGACTCATGATCAACCGGCAGAAATAAGCAAGCAAACACACGAAAACGTTTGACCTAGTATAGTGCTATAGGTAGGCTTGGCTTGAGAGTGGGTTCCTAACTATAGAAATGTGGGTAGGCTGATATAGGTCCCCACATAGATCCTGGCCTCCTGTTATAGGATGTTCACCAGGTCCTACTATACGTGGAGTTGCTTTGAGGCAAAGGATTACGGAGGGGCGCTCACAATTAAAGTTACGTGAATCCCAATAGCCTCGACTCTCAAAGTTAGGTTCCCTTCATGCCGTTAACGCGGATATTGGGGGTTTTCGAAATATTTGTTTGCTGGTTTTCGAGGCACTTTTGGTCCGGTGTGTGATAGGAGTGTGTAATTCTACTATTTTATTTTAATCATTTTAAGGTGAAAGATCCGAGAGACCTTCATTTCAAGATCTCTCTGATTTTTCACAGTAAATAGCTTGACACCCACCGTGGGGCAAATCGAGTGTGATCCGAGCATCAAAATTTTGAAAATCTCATAATCTTTTGAAACTTTGCAGGCATGTTCTTGGTATCATTTTGTGACTGTTCCCAAAGTTTTAGGTCAAAATAAAATATTTAAATATACCTTGGCCAATCCACCTATATGGGATGAGGAGCCAAGCTCAGAAGATTTAACCGAGTCACCACTCGAGGTGAACCCAGTTATGGATGAGCCCAAATTTGACTATTCTCAAGGATTTGACATCTTCACTCAACTTGATAGAGCTCGAACCTCTAGAAATTCTAATGGCCCCACCTGGGCCACCTTTAAAAGACTTCGATCCATCAATCTGGGATCAAGAATTGAATATTGAAAATCCGGCCATGTTACTTACTCAAGAGGCGGGCTCTCTAAAAG